>NW_026623496.1:477141-568103 GCF_030028575.1 Malurus melanocephalus | reverse complement strand
CTGTGGTGACAGTGACAGGACCTGAAGGAATGGTCTGAAGCTGTGTCAGGGGAGGTTTAGTTTCGATTTTAGGAAAACACTCTTGACCCAGAGGATGGCTGAGCACTGGAACAAGGCTCSCACRGGAAGYGRTGACAGCACCAAGCCTGACAGAGTTCAAGAAGCATTTGGACAATGCTCTMAGGCACATGGTGTGACTCTTAGGGCTCTCCTGTGCAGGGCCAGGAGTTCAATGATCTTAGTGGGCCCCTTCCAACCCTGGATACTCTACTATTCTATGATTCTACTAGTCCATGTATAAGGAATATGCCTCCCACAAACTCAAATATTACTTGATAGTCATATGCTTGAAAATATAACAAGGTTAACTGATGGGGAAAAAWGTCCATGGCTGATTAAAGGACAGATGTAAAAAGAATGAGAGAAGGCAAAGAAACAGCCAGTCTGAAAAKACACCATACTGTCCAGTCACTGCATACAAGAACTGCATTGCACCTGCACAGATGGGMTGCAAAAATGGTCACAGTACTTAAAGGCTGTCAGGCTAACAGAATGCCTCTGCTCTGCAGCTTCTACACATGCACATACTTCTCTTCCTCTCTTAATAAAGAAATTACTACCATTATGCCAAGTTTCAGTCTTGGACAGCCTGGACCCCAGTAGGGGAAGTGCAGACCTTTCAGCAGCATGCTTTAGTTTGTCCTTTCAGTCGAAATGGAGGCAAGATGCATCCATGGAAATGAGATGCCTCACCAAATCAGGGTAGTTTGTGAGGGAACATTGATCCAGCTGAGGTACTTGACTTATACTTGTCCTCTGGAAGATGCTGAATTCAACTTTGCATGCCAAGTCCTTCTGTGAATAATAATGAGCAGGAAACCATGAGGCAAACACGCTAGAGTTTGACACACAGCAGTGGAGCCTGCCAATACCATGTAGTCCAGTTCTTAGGTGCATCCTAGATTTTTAAGGCCAGACCCTATCAACACGCAGTGACATAAAATTACCTATTACRTAAGTCACAGAGGTTCTCCAGAAACTGAAAATTACAYATGCTAGAAATATCATAGAATCATAGAATGGTTTGGGTTGGAAGGRACCTTAAATATCATCTATTTACAACCCTCATCCATGGACAGGGACMCCTTCCACTARCCAAGCTGCTTAGAGCCCTTTTCAGSCKGGTCTTGAACACCTCCAGGGATGGGGAGTTCAGAACCATGTAAGAAACAGTAAGAAATAGAACCTGAACAGCTTGTTATATAAAGGCTACAATTTGAGATAACCCCACCAAACTTATTTTCAAAATTATTTTAATTTCTTAGACTCKACAGTTCTTCATTTAAAAAAGGACAGCCATAAACATTCAGCATCTCTCTAACTCTTGGACTTCGTCTCTGAAAATTTATGTTAAAGGTAACAAAGGCTGTAATTTTTCTTTATGTCCAAAGCGCATAAACTGTAAACTGCTGCCAGACAGGCAGTCTAGCTCTCCTTTCATTTCTGCACATAGATGTTGAAGGCCAGAGTAGCAAATTAATGCTGTTCAACACACAGTCACAAGACTTCAGAGAGAGCAGGAGGCCAGAAAATGCAGAGTGAAGAAGGAAGGATCCCAACTGTATGCTCACACCGATTTACTAATCCAGACTCAGGAATCGTGATGAGAAATATGACAGGAGAAAAAAACTCATCCAGTGGCAGCTTTAAGTTGATCAGAATAATGGCTGCATCACAACAGAACGAAGTATTAAAAGAGCAGATTGAAAAACTGGACCSTGCTCTTTTTCTCATTCCTCTCTATTTTCTCTTTCCTGCTTGTAGAATGCAGATCTTTCTTCCTGTGAAGGTTTCCCAGTCATCAGTACTAACCAAGTAGTARATAGAAAGTTTTACATATCCAAATTCTCTAAATTAACCCAAAGTAGTTAAATTATTTATTCAGACAATGTCCATGGATGAATTTGCAYATGCTAACTATCCAGTCAAGAGACAGCAAAGAGCACATGCTCACAAAAGGTAGGAAACACACTCACATAGCCAACTGCACATAATATCTTTGCAATAYTGCTTGTTGACATATTTTTGGGGTAACTTGTGCAACAATGTATGAGAAATTAGGTCTGTGAGAAATATATGCACTTGCCTCTTATGTTGGTGATAATTTTGTTTCCATACATTGAAGAGTTGTATTTCATTTTGGCAATCATCTATTTGTGGCATTTCGTATTCCTYACAGCAACAGAGAATAAGTTCAAATGCTTCAGAGGTGCCACAGTGTAACACCTCATTAATCTTCTCACCTTTTATTGTTGGTAGACATAATTGCTCCCTGCCCTTTCAATTACAAAGGAAGGAAAAAGTCTATTAGACAGACAAATTAATGCAGGATTAAATGTTCAGTGTTATGGACACAACAGCCACACTTCCATCATGATGTTTAAAAATATATTACCTGTTCACATGARAGACACTTAACACCAGTCTACCAGACACCAGAGACTCCTGCTGAATATTCATTTTCCAGATATGCATACCTCTTACAAATGAAGGGGGGAAAATCCACACAGGTTTGAACTTCTGTTTGTTGCATAATATTCTTTAATGGCTAACTATTGCAGAAAAACCATCTATTTACCCATTTCTAGCCATATTCATTGTTGCATGAGCTGAATGCTGGAAGTGGATGTTGGATGTTAGCACAGCAAACCTATTAACCYACCATGGTCCAGTTCAAGCCTCGACAGGAAAGCAGCAGCTCAGTGGAGCTGGCGGCTGATGGCAGCACATCCCTCYTCATCTCTGCTCTTGGAAAACTGACAGGATCTGATCACAGCCCCACACCTCTCATGGTACTAGACCTGCAGGAGCCAGCAGTTATGACAACTATCACCAAAACCATGTGACAAATTCTGCATTTCCTCACATCTAAATGATCCTAAGGGCTTCCAACATCCTATTTCAGACATCAGTCTTCCAGAAAATGACCGGAATGAGCAGCAAGGAGAAAACCAGGATCTCATCTAGCCCTACTGAGGTATAAATATGACAAAAATTAATGCTTGATTTTCAAATAGTCCATGTATTCAAAAATATATCAGTATAAGATGAAGTGCTGGGTCCTGCACTTGGGTCACAATAACCCCCTGCATGACTACAGGATTGGGACAGAGTGGCTTGAGAGCTGCTCAGCAGCCAGGGACTTTGGGGTGCTGGTTGACAGCTACTGAACATGAGCCAGCATGTGCCCAGGGAGGCCAGCGGCATCCTGGCCTGTATCAGGAATAGTGTGGCCAGCAGGAACAGGGCAGTAGTCATTCCCCTGTCCTCAGCACTGGTGAGGCTGCACCTCTAATCCTGTGTCTGGTTCTGGGCCACTCACTTTAAAAAGATATTGAGGTGCTGGAGCAAGTCCAGGGAAGGRCATAAATCTCATGATGAGCAGCTGAGGGAAACAGGATTATTTAGTCTGAGGAGCCTCTTTACAGCTACCTGAAAGGAGGTTGAAGTGGAGTGGCGGCTCAGTCTGTTTGGCCATGTCTCTAGTGAAAGGACAAAAAGAAGTGACCATAAGTTGTGTCAGGGTAAGTTCATATATGACATTTTTAAAAAAAATTCACTGAAAAAGTGGTTAGGCATTGGAATAAGTTGCCCAAGGATGTGGTAGAGTTACTGTCTCAAGTGTTCAAGAGRCATCTGGATGTGGCATTTGGGAATATGGTGTTGGGGTGATTATGGTGGTGCTGGGTTGATGGCTGGACTAGATGATCTTGAAAGTTTCTTCCAACCTTGATTATCCTGTGATGTAAAAAGTGTTCCATAAGACAAACAGRAAGATATTTCAATTATTGTCCATAAGCCTCTGTTCTTTTATTTATCTCTGGTTTGGTTTTAATTTTGTTCTAATTAATAAAAATACTTTGAAATATCAGTAAGGTTTGAAATTGTTCTGTCTTTCATCATTAGTTCCATCTGGCACCATARTAATTTAATTTCACATACATATTTATGTGGATTTACAGATGACAAAGTTAAACGACTCTAACCAACACCTGTCTATTGCCCAATCCAGAATCAAAAACCAAATGCAGAATCCAAAACCAGCTTCAATCAGGTCATGTTAAAAGTATAATACATAAAATGGAAAGATAAGTCAACAGGGCAGAGATTCTGCATGAATATGTCTCAACTCTTTCTTCATTCTCCAGCCTCAGCACAACTCCACAAATCCCAGTGGGAATTGCCATATGAGACGTATTCTTGATTCCTGTTTTCACTTGCCAATAGCCCTAGTAACCTTGCTGGAGAACCCTCTGCATTCCTACCCAAGAGCTCAGCTCCTTCCAGCTGCACACCCTGGAGCAAACATCCCACGGGATTTGAACAGCAGCGCCAGTGCACGCACAGCAGCAGGCTGGGAAAGGTAAGTACACGTAACTGCATCAGGGGGCAAAGACAAGGCTTGCTGCTSCACAGTGAGTCACGAGATGAGAAAAAGATGTGGGGAAAGAGAGAGAAGGAGTATTCCTCCCTAATGAGGTGCATCYCTGTAAATGCACAGAAATCCACCAAACACTACAGGCATCAACTCTTAGTTGAACTTTTAATGTATGAATAGGTACCTGTAAGTAGGTTTTAGTTTATTAAATTTGATTCATATTCAAAGCACCTTCTAATATATTATTTTGATTCTTTTTTGTTTAGAGAGACAGCAGCTATTTTTCTGAACCTGTTAGAATTCACCTAAATCCTTTGATATACGTGCACAAATGCAAAAGGCAACAGATCATATTTGTAAACAAGAAATCAAACTGGCTCTAGCTTTTTCCTGGGACCTTAAGCAATTATTATTATTATTATTATTATTATTATTATTATTATTATTATTATTATTAAAGAAAAAGTAAAAAATTTTAAAATGGCAATTTCAAGTTTAGCAGCAAGATTAATAATGCAGTATTTACTTCTGCTTTAAAATTCATCAATTCTTCTCAAAAATGCTCTGTAACTATAAGGTAGCCTTGCTAAAATGATGAATCACAATAGTTTAATTTTGTTTCAGGATGCTCTYATCATCACAAATTCATTTGGTCAAAAATACACTTGAAATGGGCTTATAGATTATATCTATGAAAAAAATCATATTTAATAGTAATTAGTGAAGTGATAATTCCATTCAGTATTAGACTTCAGATAACAAGATGAGGATTAGTATCATGTGAGTATCCGAATCAATACTGAATTTCAAATCTATCTCAGGACCTCTGATTTCAAGGRCAAATTAATTTTTTACTACCTCTTGTACATCTTGTTCCTTCTACAGAGAAGCTGTGCATGTCTAATGGYAGAAACAGCACTTCACATCTTCAGAATATCCAAGGATTAAACAGGGAAAGGAAATAGCTTAAAAATTCTGAGAGTGATGAAATGGAAATATAAAGAATAATAGTAGCTCTTCAATTAATTTTTCCTCATGACAGTGTTGGTGTAGAGCCTAACACAGAACAAAAAAACAACAACAACAACAAAAAAAAAAAAAAAAAAAGTCGAAAAAAAAAAAAAAAAAAAAAAAAAAAAAAAAAAAAAAAACCAAACAAAAAAAAAAAAAACAACCCAACTAAACAACAGGACAGCATGCACCCATCATTTCCCAGTTGCAGAAATACCATTTCTAAACATTTCTGTAGTGATTCTGAAGTAATGACTCATAGTATGCAGTAAAGGAAACCTCCATTCCATTCCTTGATTATGCTGGGATGACTGAGGTTTACARTAAAGCTAGTGATTTCAGATTTATTAAGCACTGAAATACTTTATGACATTTCCATTAGATATATATTTCTTTTTTTTTATTTCTACTTAGCCTATTTTCATTGGACTAACTTACGCCTGGCATTACACTTTTCAAGGAGTCTCAGTTCTTACAAAAACAGTCTTTAATACCTCTCACACTTAAAGAGAGAATGTTCAAATTAAAAGTTTGGTTTTGAATCTGGGATTCAGGACTGACCACAGGGCAGAAATCTTGTCCTTATTTTTTAAAATTTGTCCCCTGATGTCCTCAGAAAAGGATCAAGTAGTTGGCAGACAGATATGTGACGAATTTCTCTGGGACAAGAACTTCCCCAGGTAATCTGGTAGCAAATTGACCCTAACAAAGAACACCTCCAGACATCATCCATTTTAGGCTGCTACATGACATAAAGATGGCTGTCATCAGAATTCATGAAATGGTGGTCTTGGACACCTGTTCTCACTTCTTTCTTACCATAACCCTGCAACAAACAAGAAAAATAATTTTGCTCTTCTCCTCTAAGTTCTGGAACAACCTGGAAGGACTGTGCAGATGTGGGGCSAGTCTCTTAGGCAATGCAGCTTTCAGGTTACTTGTCATTTCCAGGCAGATCCACATTTGTTTACAATAAAGTGAATTAGAGAAAGAGGAAACAAGGCATTTGTGAGTCAGAAAATGGGTCATACATAAAAACATCTTGAAGCTATTAATACCTAAAGCTGCCATTTAAAAAAATATTAAAAAGCTGACGATAGCCATGCACCACCTACAATGACATTTTAGGTCTTCTTGAAAAGCCGGTCTTTGGCCTAATTAATATCCTTAAATGCTTTYGAAGAAAAAAARARAAAAAAAAAAAAGAAGGGTGGAGGGTACAGACAGCATTTAATATTTGCTTATGTACTGATTTTTGTACCAAAATGCATCCCTCTTTCTGAGGGGTAAGATCTTCAGTGCTTTAACGAAACAAAATCAGCAAAACCTTTCATGTTAATACAATGAACTGAAGGTGATATCTGAGAGTTCATGTCAAAAGCAAATTAACTCCTTTACTCTGTGCAGTCATTCCTTATCTACCTATAGAATAAATAAACGCAAGGTAGCTGAACATACAATTCCATATAAGGACTGAAATGGAAATATATTGATGCTCTATTCTTTCTGAGAAATATGCTGGGTATGTGTGTTTAGCAAGCCTGTAAACAATTTTTGTTCCATTTCAGATACTGTATTTAGTAACACCATTGCAAGTTTCCAAACTGACTGAGCACCTACTCAGTGTTTTAGCTCTTTTCACCCTTACTCATATGTAGCCTCAYGTCTTCTTTCTTAWTCAAGCCTGCTYTGGAAACAGTCCTGTCRATTTTTCACATGTGACTTTCAGTTYCTTATTAAARGTAKGCACTTCACCAGTAAATGTTTGTTCACAGGGGTCCTGTATGGTAAAACAGCATTGTCTTCATTTCACATGTTAGGACGTTAGGCCAACAGAGGGAGAGATCTATGCACACAATTTAAGTTCTGGTATGTTTCAGCTTTAGAAAGGCTGCTATTAGGATCTTACTGAGGTAAATTTATTTTCTCTATGCTCATGAGAAATACCAAGGCTTTAAGGAACTGAAATAATCAAAATCCAATCAGTCTTTGTGAGTGGCAGTTGTTTCAGGAGTGATGGATGCATGCTCAAGCAGCCACTTGGGCCTTTGATCAAACCAATGATTGGGCTAACCCATTAACTTCACGATAAATCTGTAACAGACAGCAACAAAATGCAAGAGTTGCAGTTATCTGTTGGGATGAAGATTTTCTACATGGGGCCAGCTCCATACTCTCTGTTTTCCCTGTGAGCCTTTTTATTTCTACTGCTTTGCTAACACACACTTGCTTTGTTTCAGTTATGTTTACAGCCCATCCCCAGTCCAAGTCACATCACCTGACAATTTTTATATTCCACTATTTATCTCCAGTTCAGACCTCTTCTGAAGGTTCTCCTCCATTGTACTTTTGCAGTTCACCCCAAACTATTCCAGGAACTTACACGTTATCTATTTTCTGCTACTAGAGCATTCCCTCTTCCTCCATGTTCTGTCTCACATCTCACTATAGCCCACTACAGCATCTCACCAGAGATTCAAAGTTTCTGCCTCACCAGACCCATCAGATTTCTTCACTGGMCCCATTCTGTTCTTCATTGAGACCACCTTTATTTTCTCTTCAGCCTATCTTCCCATRAAGATAGGCTGAAGAGAAGCCCAAGTTTTTACTGCATTTTGCTGATGTGACTTTTGCCAATCACAGAAGAAAACGCGAAAAAGCACAAGAGAAACCAGTTTTCTCAATTCAAGTGAATTGCAATATGGGCTGCACAGATGAACTGCAAGGTGGATGGAAAATGACTGGACTGCTAGTCTGAACAGATTTTTATCAGCAGTTGAAATTTGTCAAGCTTGCGGTAGTATTCRTGGGCAATCAATAGTGAGGTGAATATTTCACTAACAGTAGAGATGAAGGGAGAAACTGTGCCTCTAGCAAGTTAATGACAGCTACCAAGCTGGGGGATAGGGTAGTGGATATGCTGCAGAGCAAAACTCCCAATAAGGTGAATCCCAAGAGGTTGGAGAAATGGCTCAGCAGGAATCTCATGAAGTTCGGCACTGGAAGATGTGGAGTAATGCACAACGATAGAATCAAATAACTCCCTGAAAAAATACAGCAGGGGCTGGGCTGTACTAACATGAACATCTACAGGAGGCTGAGAGCAGAGCTGGTTCTCCTCTTCTTGGCAGCTGCAAAACTGCTTCCAATTTGGGGATTCCAAGCTGAAGCCAGCCTTTGACAAACTGGAACAAGTCCATGGACAGCCACTAATATGACGAGGGGGCTGGAACAAATGGTACATGATGAGATGCTGAGGGAAATGATCTTGTTCAGTTTTCTGAAGAAAAGACTAAGGCAGGATTTATTGCTGTCCCAAACAGTATAATGGAAGACTTTAAAGGAAACAGAGCCAGAGTCTTGTTGGAGCACACCATGAAAGGATGAGAGACATCTGACACATCTTTGGGCAAAGACTATTCTGATTATATATTAGGAAAAAGCTTTTTGCTGTAAGAGTGGTTCAGCACTGTAACAGATTGCTCTGGTGGATGYGGAGCCTCCATTCCTGGGTATCTACAAAACACAACTGGATCAGGGCCTGAGAAACCTCATCTAACTTTGAAGAGAGCCTTGCTTCGAGCAAGATGTTAAACCAGATAATGTTCAGACTTAAGCGTCCCTTCAAACTTACATTACTCTGTGATTCTCATCTCTCAATAAATTGCCGCTGCCTACAGTAATRTTTGCAGAGAAAATCCTTTTCAAATGTCATGCAGCTGTGCAATGAAGTAACTTCACAGCTTTTGTCAAACAAGGGTGCTCTTGCAATCAAGTCAATGTAGAATCATGAAGAAAGGATGGAGCATAGACGGTCAATAAAATTTCATATAATTTAGCTATCAGATGCAAACAAATCCCCCCTGTGAATAGTGAGTTGTTTTAATAGTTTGTAGCATAAATTTGAGCAATATATTTCTGGGAGAAAATTAAAGATGCTGATTTGATAGCATTCTCCCACTACAAAGTATCAGATGTATGTATACCTATAATAACAATGGCGTCTAGGATGTTGAGAGAAAAAGTTAGGGTTTTAGTATAGCAAAATTTTCTTTTCCTGTCAGGATATTTAGCAAGTTGAGCCATTTTTGTCAAAACATCTTTAAAACAATTTACCTGAGGCAATCATCTAACAAGAAAAATAGAAGCCAAAGATAGACAATGTAAGTAAGCAAAAAAGAGAGGACCCTAGTCAAACTCAAAAATAATCAGTGTTACTAAAACTGTCTGTAAATAAAGTTAAGTTTCGTCCCAAGGTGTTTAAAAATTTGTAGAATCAGATTTATTTTCACTTTCTTTGGCTTTTTTATGGCTTGAATTAAGGAAAAAACTTACTGAACTTAAACCTACTTTAGAAATATTTGACTCCTTAAAATGCCATACATCTGACAGATATTCTTAGATCTTAACTGGTTCTGATAATTGTTGCTATTAAATGTTTGGCTACATCATTTTATATTGGTTTCTATATCATCACCTTTCTCCATGAACATAATTAGAATACCCTCACCACTTCCTGGATTTGCATGCTTTATCTCTAATTGATGTTCCTGAGGATTAAAATTAGGATTATATTTCTCACAGCATGGCAAGAGCAAGCTAGCATACTTTTCTACCCATAAATTCTAAACAATCCAAACCACAAAAAGGTATTTCAAGGTAATAAATCTGCTACAGTGGCTCATGTGTTGGCAACACACATATTTTTCCTTGCTTGTGTTTATCAATATGGCTGAAGAAGTATCATTTTACTGCAGAATGGAAGCAAAYAGACAAAGCTGTTCTTTGACATAAAAGTTCTCCAAAGGTGACTAATGTGCTCTACATTCTCAGACAGAGTGTTCTTTGCCACCACTAGAGTTTCCTGAAGACAAGAGTTCTGTGATATGCAATTTGAAACAGGGATCTTACTGTCAAGTCTAAGTTGTAACTAACAACAAAAGCAGTGAACACTTTTTCAAACTTCTTATGGATGTCAACTGATACAATTATTCAGTAATAACTAGATACTGCTTGATCAAAGTAGCTCAGCAAAAAAAAAAAATCTTTTAAGAATGTTTACTGGCTTTATAAACTGAAAACAGAGATGACAGGGTCTTACGTGACATTTTATTTTTGCCAAAGATCAGATTTTATAGCACTTCAACAGCAAAATTAAATTACAATTTTTAGAGCTAGCACCTTCCAAACTTCCATCTGTTTACAGATCAACATGAAGAAGGGAAAAGAGTAAGTTTCTAAACACCAGAAAATGTCAATGAAAAGCTGGAATGCACRGGGATGGATGTGGAGCCAACTGAGAATTTATAGGTCGGGATTAAAGAGAGGGCAGGGACAGGTGACATTATAGTGGAGGTCTGCTACACACCACCTTATCAAGAAGGTCGAGAGGAAGACCTTCCTGAGGAAGATCAGAGGAAGAGAGAACCACTCCTATGAGGACAGGCTGAGAGAGTTCAGGGTGAAGAAGAGACCTTTAAGCAATATTCCAGTACCTAAAAAGGCCCTACAATGAAGCCACAAAGGGACTTTTTATAAGGGCTTGTAGTGACAAGGGGGAATGACTTAAACTGAAAGGGGTTGGTTTAGATYGTATATTAGAAATGCTTCACTATGAGAGTGGTGAYGCACTGGACCAGGTTGCYCAGAGAAGTTGTGAATGCCCCATTCCTGGAAGTGTTCAMGGCCAGATTGGATGGAGCTCTGAGCAACGTGTTGTAGTGAAAGGTGTCCCTGCCCATGCCAGGTGACTTGGAACTATTGTTCCCTTTCAACCCAAACTGTTCTATGATTCTATGATCTTTCACTGATKTTTGAGTTAACAGATCTTTTCTCACAAGCCTGAATTACATTTAAAAGAAAAAAAGAAAGTAAAAGTAGAAGGGAAATAGAAAGAAAGCAGTAGATATTACATATTCCAATTTTAGCAGAATTATACACAAAAGAAGTAGGCTTTTTAGAAAGCTATTATGATTTACCAAGCCTTGTGATTTAAGACTTGGGGCCTAAATTTTATGTCACATTTTCTTCTACAGCTGCTGCTTCCTGCACAATATCTTTCTAATGATTTTTATTTATCATGAGTTGTGACTTTTCCTGTGCTGCAGTAAATTTCCCTTCCCTCTTCTTAGCTTTATCCTAGAAAATCAGTATCCTAGAAATTTTTGCATAGCCATCTTTTAGCAGCCCAAATCACTACTGAAGTAGGGTGTAGTGACCAAAACAGTGTTTCTGCATGATAGCAAGTAACAAAAGAGGGAGAAAAGACTGGAAGTAGCAATTAAATTTGCACTGGACATTTGCACTGCAGATTGCTGAGACACTGGAAAAATCTTCAAAGGAATAATAGAACTTTTCCCTATATAATCAATTAAAAGTAGTTTTCTTAATTAGATAGGATGATCAAGATCAAAAATATCCACTGCTTGTTCACATMACTTACAAATGCAAGGTGAAATGCATGGACATTAAATGCAGCCTGGTGTTGCCTGGTGCTGATGCTCCCTGGTCTGTCACTGTCAGAGAGACAGAAGGCTCTCCCCCTGAGCCTTCAACAGTCTCTTTGCACAGATTCTTCTCCCTGGGTCCTGGGGAAGTCTGTTCTGGCAGCCAGCAGCATTGTGAGGCAGCAGCACATGGAACCAGAATGTGACACATTCCACTCCTGTTGTCTAACTCGAGGAGATCTGCACCCCTGAACAGTTGTAGGGAACCCACTGGATGTCAGGTGGTTCCATGAGCGGCTATTCACTATTAGTTACCAACCACGTTTTTAGCAAGTCCTCTTAATTGCTTCCAGCTTTCAACATTTACTGCTATTTCTCACTTTTACCAATGGTTCCCATGCAATGAGATACTGTATCTTATTTCTTGTTTATATAGGTGCTGGCTGCTGCGTCATTAGTTAAGACTGCAATGGTGGGAAGACCACTGCAATTGTTATGTACGTGTATCAAATAGGATTTACATTTAGGAGAGTCATAATTAAGCTATCTTCTGAGAGCCATATTCCCTTTTTCTAGTAAAGGGTTAAAATAAAACACCTAGATCACTCCTGAATCCAGTGCTGTTATCAGTATCTTATCACACAAAAAGGTTATCCTGCAGATTTACGATCTTGTCTCTTACAGGTATCACTCATGCATTCAGTCTTGCACAAGAATATCTAGAGAGAGATGAAGTAAGAAGCCTCCCAGCAATTGGAATCTGAGCTTGGCAGAAAAGCAGAAATGCCTTTCCTTGCCCAGTGTCACACTGATCAGGGTTCCTAATGATCTGTGGCAAGTTATAACCTTTTGTAAGTCACTGGAAAGGCCACTCAGCCTCAAATGTGACTTCTCCCTGTACTGCAAATTTTACGAACAGTCCCTACAATGAATGCAACTAAAACAGCACTTCAAATGAGAATGCTGAAGGATGGCATCTCTGCTCTAATCTCTGTTCTGATGCCTGAATAGATAATAGAAAACTCCCTGCAGACAGGCCAGGGAGCTCACAACTAGTTTCAGTGTTTCATTGTCAAATTATTAAAATTACCAAAATCTCAATTTGTTAGAAAATGTGGAGTTGCAGGACTCTCCTGTGTTTTTTTTTTGTTTTTTTTTTTGGAGCTATGCCTTAGATCTGGTCAGCCTATCTTGTTGGTTTAATAAAAAATGCTGGCATCTGGTGTTCACTTTGCTGAAGGAATTGATGCCAGCAACTAATGCTTTCCGTATCAGAGCAGATATGGCCAGCAGTGTTTGTTGTTTCAATAGCCTCAGAGCAAAAGTGATCAAGCCAGTGACACAGAGTCAACTCCCCATCTCCCTCTCAAGGGACACACTGCAGTGTCTRTGTGAAGGGATAGTACAGAGCATGACTGTTTTGGTTCTTTACAGCAGATGTATGGATGGGATTAATTTCACATAACTCTGGATATCACTAGGTATCTATCTTCATCCAGTAGATACCTGTAGACGAAGGTAGTCATCTTTTCTAATACAGGAAGATAAACTTGCTTTTTGTTGAGCCTAATGCACTTGAACTATTGAGATCAGGTACCTCAGAAAGCGACGATGTRCACTCACAATGCCTCTCTGTGTCTCAGAGTAACAAGGGAGCTCCTGTGCAAGTTTGGTGGTGTTCTCAAGGCCATTTGAGGTGTTCCAGGTGGTGACCCCCAATGACACACACCTCTTGTTCCAAAATGGTTGGGCTACACAGTCWGTCCAGTGTCACATCTGCTGGACACATCTGACATTCTGACCTCTCAAATGGCACCAGATGCCTAAGGAATGGATAAATGAATGCAGACCTAGGTGCCTACACTCAATCAGATGAACCCCATTCACGTGGTCTGTCTGAACAACACGGGTTTAGACACAAATTTCAAGTGTACTTGGGAAGGACTCAGTATATGGAGCCTTCCTACACTTGCGGTTTGTAAAAAAAAAAAAAAGGTAACTGTTGCAAAAGTTAAGTTTTCTTCAACAAGGAGGGTGAAATCCTCCCTTGGCAGAAAGAAGGGTAATGAGGAAGCACAACAGCTCTCCCTTTCACACACTGCCTGCCCTTATTCAGGGGCACAAGGAGGCACAGATTACGTGTAACAACATGGATTGGTGACTTCATGGTGCAAGCACACTTGCAGCAGGATTCACACTTCAGTACATGCTCCAAGGAGGGCTGCAGAAACACCAAAGTTGGTTTGTCCAAGTCCCTCATAATTTTAATGTGTGAGCATCTCAGAGCACTTAATAGGCTTATCTCAACAACATTTGCATAAGATAAGAAACTATCTATGAGATGATTCCATGTTTTCCTGTCTCTTTCATTACAGTCATCTCTTGCTGTAAAACTGTCAGAGATATCAGCACAAGCCCGGAAAACAGGAACACTCCAAGTGTTCAAGAAATTGCCTGAACACTTGAACTGTTCAAGAGAGGACCTCTGAGCAGACTGATATTTTAGAGAAAAATAAACAAAAAAAGCAAAGCAAAACACTACATTACATCATATTCCATGTTATGAAATACTTCACGCTTCATTTTAAAAAAATTAAGAAAAATAATCTTTGAACTTTGAATTCATTTTAACACCTTTATTTTAAAATTTGGAAAAAAAATCTTCTTCATTTAGAACTCAACATGAACAGCTAGAAAAAATCCTAATGAATCAACACAGTTAACAAAGTTTATATACTTGGTTATGTAACTATTTTTTTGACTGATGGATTTCTTAATTACAACTGAAGAGACATCAATCTACATCTGTAATCTTTCTCAATTTTAGCAAGCATTAAAATTAAAGCTGTGATCATATTAATTAGAACAGCAGAGTCAACTGCAGTATGATATTTGTGGCTAATGCTAAACAAATGCTTTATTATATTAACTTAAACATAGAGCCTGAAATATTAGAAGATACAAACTAGCCACTAAAAGTGAGGGAGCAATTAATCTGTTGTTCTTTGTACACTGATTTGCCCAGCCTCTGTCACTCACTAGAGGCTGACACACAACTTTCTTGTCAGGGAGCTGGAAGGTCACAGTCTATTTTTTTTTTTTTTTTTGCCTAATTTGGAACTAGCACCAAAGACAGGTTACAAAGAGCCTTAAATAAATGCATGATATTATTTCAGACCTGAGGAGTGCAAACTCAGTGGGATGACACAGGAATGTCACACACTGGCAGAGCAAAAAGGATGTTCTGCTGTTGCTTGTAGGGACTYACTGAGGTAAATTAGCTACTGAAAGTCTTGATTTTTCTCTGAGCAGATCAAAGCTTGCCGAAAAGCAAGAGGAAATAACCAGAAATTACCAGAACTCAAATTCAATATTTAAGAACAAAAGAAATATTTCTGTTCATTTACTATAATAGTCAAAAGTACAGAAATAGTACAAAASTACATAAAAGATTTCCTGTAAAAATCATCAACCACTAATCAGCATTTAATAACAAAAAACTCTATTACTAAAAATTATCAATTAAAAAAAAATAGTGAGATTGGACATTGTCAGATAAGGAAAAGATATTTTAATTTGCCTACCTATAAAAACAGCCACAAGGTCATACATAAATAGGGTCTAGGCATAGATAGCACAATTTTAGTTAAGCCCCCTTTTTTCTGTTTCTCAAATTCTGATGATTCATAATTTAGACATTCCAGAAGGGAGATTAATACATTTATTGAATTCTTAAAAAATTATTCTTTTCATGTATCTTTATGTTTTTCATCTAACTATAGAAGCCTTCCATTATCTCACAACAAGAGACTATGTATTTTGGAAAAGGAGTCTTTGACTCCTTTTGAACTATTTGAAAGACAAACTATAACTTCAGCATTAGTACACAAGCAGTTAAATATATATTAATACATATCTGTCCATAGGCAGTATGATTTTGAAGACTTATTAACAAAACCAAAATACATTAAAAGTTCTCCTTACCACATACAGTAGTTTTTAGTTTTGTGACTGAAGATTTATAACATTTTGTCCAAGTATCAAATGGAATATCATTTCAGCTCCAGCCTATAATGTTTATTTATTGTCCAAGAMACTTGCAGCACAGTATGCAGCACTTGCATGTCAAATTTAGAGTAGAACAGGCTGACACAATGCAAATATTTCTGCTCCAAAAGCTAAACAGCAAAACTCAGTTACACAGAAAGGTAAATGAGAATAGCAGAGGAGTCTTACTGGGTCTTAGGTTACATAACTTGTTATAGAAGCAGGCAGCCATATCACAAACTAATCATGATTCATTATAACTTTTTTTAGGGCTTCTGGTTTAAGATTTTTTTGCATTTATCACTCCTGCTGGTAGGTTGTTCCAGAGTCAGACATCTTTCAATCTCCAGAATCAATTTATTCATTGCCAGATTATACTGTCCTACACTCTCTTTTCTCCCATAACCCAATTGAAACCAGTGAGACTGGACAAATAAATAAATAAAGCAAATTGGAAGTTTTTAAAAGAACTTGTTCTTAAACCCARTGGCTAGACATTGAAATATTTTCCAGGCAGTGAACACCTACTCAATTTATTTTTGACAGACTGCTGGTGATTGAGTTCATGCCAAAACACAAGAAAAAAGACCTAATATTTAATGCTGTGAGGATGATAACTTTGTAAATGCAACCTCACAAAAATGAAAAGCAAAAAAAGCAAAGTTTTTATCAATTCAGTTCCAGCAGTACCAGCCTGTTAACAAAAGATAATCATAGCAAGCACTTTGAAACACATTTCTTATTACCACGTAAGATGCGTTTCACAGAGTTATGGCTGGAAGGGGCCATTAAATCATTTGTATAATGCTGTATGCAGATAAACCTTCTGGCAGATCCAAGGTCATAAATTCACCTAATTACTGCTGCATTAAGCCTCAGCAATCGCATATGGGTAATACACGTCTCCAAGGGTGACACACAACCTTGATCAGAAATGTCAGGAAATAGGGAATACTTCACTGGTCTTACATGTTTGCCCCAGTAATTAAACTAAAGAAGTACCTTAATTTTATTTTGAAGGGTCTCACCTCAATTCACAGCTTAAAAATTAAAATAACACTATTTCCATAGCAACTTCTGTGTCCAGGTGATTCTTAGGTTTGAATCCTCCTGCAGTGCAATAACTGACTATAGAACATTTTCTGCCTGTGTATTTCAACTTCATGAACTCACTGCTCCACTGTTTACATACATAAGGTCACTTACACACTTTTCATCACAGCTTTGCACTGGACATTCCTGTAAAATAAGCCTTTTATTCTTGCAAAAAGTGCAGTTTACCTCTCAAGTCACCGGTAATCATTCAAGATCTCTATGTCCTGGCATGTACTTTTTCTTCCAGGAGGTATTGTATTTGGTTGCACTAAAATTAATTGATTAATTAATTAATTAATTTGAATCAATTCAGTTTACAGATCACTGTATTAGACAGTTTAACCTTTACCTATAATTTCACCAGTCTTCRTTCTATCTGCTTACCTAAACTGACTAATAATTTGCAAAAAAGTGCAACCATTTTGTTTACAGATTTTACTACCAGATTCTTAGAAAGGCTGAGTTAGACTTAAGAACATACGTTGTTGTTCACAGTAACATGTCATATTGTGCATATGAGTCTAGCAGTCTGGCCCTCAACATGGAAAAAATTACTTACTTCTATTTTTTCTGAGTTGTTACATTTCTAATAAATTCACGTGTATCTCTCAAATCAAGAGAATAGAGTTCAGAAAAAAAATTATATCTAACCGTTCACTTTGATTCACTGAAGCCCAGCATAATAAGCTGATGCAAACTATGCTATAAACACTGCATGAAACATTAACAGCATGGATATAGGTATGTATGATGATATTTTTTTAGAAGCCATAATTCTATCAATTTCAAGAAAAGATGTAATTTTTTTTACAACCGACAATAAATTTAAACCAAGTAAATTTGTTTCCCTGTTTCAATGACACATTTATCTTTCTATCCCAGACCAAAAAGAAAAAAAAAAAAACCAAAAAAAAAATCAACAAAAACCCATCTCTTATTGAGACACAAAAATGCGGAAAAAAAAACCTGAACGATCCTATCTTTTGAAAAGCAGCACGCCAGATTTACAGTTAATATATATCACCCTCCAAAGAAAAATGCGTGTTAATATGTACACAGCTCTTTGCATAACTCAGGAAGGTGGTTACTGACTGCAATACTGTCACTGAGTCGACTCTAACACTTTGATTAGGAAGGATATAGTGCTTCTGAACAACTTCCTATATAAGCCACTTCTCACAATGCAATGGAATACAGAGAAGAAAAATACTCTTACTACCAGCTAAGAGTTGAACAAACAACCACTCACACTGAAAAATGTGTGATAGTGGAAGTCTTTTTAGTATACTTCAGGCAGTATTATAATACATTACAACACTGAGGCCATTTGCCATTCTTTAATCAATTATGATTTTGTGCTTTCCCAGGAAATATTTATACTTACTATCTGATCTGTTTTTCATGAAGGTACCATTTTCAAAATTTACAGCTTACAGTCACAGTGGGCTGTGAATTACAGTTTTGTTTTATTCTACGCTATTTCTTACGGTCTAGATAACATCGATGATTCAATTAAATCGCATGCTCCTTTACACAAAAAGCAAATATTAGGGCATAACAGATTCCTACATTCTAATATTCCCAGATCATCTGCTTAAATAAGAAAGAAAAAATTCTGTATCATTTACCTGTAGAAGGCTGGAGGAGCAGCTTCCCTCATCCCAAAGCTGCCCTGATCRTTTTCAAGGTAATAGGGTACCTGTTGGCTGTGATGATGGATGAAGGGCGACAGCTGGGGTGCCGTTTGCAAGAACACCACCGGGCTTGGTGGGACACTGTTCAGCGAGTGAAATCCGGCCAGACTGCTGGACCCAAAAGATTCAGAAGTAGGGGCATAACTGAGCGTAGTAGAGCTGTACACCGGAGCCGTAGTACCAAAATCATAGGTGGCTCCTTCTGGATAGTTAAAAACTCCTGTCTTGTTGGTCTCCACGTACATGTCGCTGAGCGATCTTTCCAGGGGAATCTTCAGCTGAGGTCTGCTCAGTGTCTCCAGTTCAGTGCCTTGAATCTGGTGCAGCAGGGTAACTCCAGAGGTTTTGGTGTGAAGGGTCATGGTCAGTACTAGTGGCAGTGAGCAAGGAACATATCTGCTTTTACTGTCAACAGCGAGATCGGCAGCTGGCAGTCCACCTAAAAAAAATACCAGAACCTATTCTGAGGCTCAGCAGAAATCATAATAAAGCAGCACTACACAGGTATTCCTCTCATCTCGGCAAGGAGGAGGATACAAACAAACGCAGAGTGAGCACTGAAAACGCACATTCTCTCTCTCTCTTCTTCCCTCCCTCTCCCTCTCGCTAACTTTTAGGAACTCCTCATCTGCGCTAATATGCATTACAAGGTGCTGGCTGTACGCCAGGAACCCTTGCCTTGTGCCGACGTTGGTTTAAACATCACTTCAGAAACAATTAGTTTTGGAGTTATACCAAAGAATTGTCCATCTAAATGTTACTTCATTCTTACTAATAGTTTAATTTTTCATTTCAGGGTACTGTGCTTTGCAGCAACTAACGGTAAAGAACACTTAAATCCAACCAGGAAGACTAGTGCAGTGGTCAGTCACATTACTGACTTTGATTCCCTCGGCAGGCTCCAATCTATCTGTGCTTATCTCTCCTCCTGTTTGATTCATTTTCATGTTTGCTAGAAATATGTAATGTGTACATTGTACTGACCCTGGGTAGGGCTATGCTGTAACTGAGATAGGGCAAAGCAGAATGTGTGTGTGTGTGCACGCGTCCGTCTGTGTGTGTCTCTGTGTGTGGGGCAAGCCTCAGCCAATAAAGCCAGCTTACAAAATTAATGGGGGCATGATACCTATGCAGGAGAGAAGATTTATAACATATTTCTATCAGCAAGTTGCAGTTATTAGAGTATGATAATAACATTAAGAAGCAAGGAAAAGCTTTAGACTAGCCTGGAAAATTATGACTGCTTCTTTTCATGCTGTAAAATGATTAAATAAACATCATTCAGATTTTGCCACAGTTAGGAGATGGTTATTTGATTGCATGATACATAAATTGAACACAGGAAATTCTTTTTCCTAGTCCTGTGAACAAAAGCTTAGCAAACTTTAACTTTGAAATCAGACTAGAAAATCAATTAATCTAAAATAATCGAATGGGATCGGCTGTAAAAAACACTGAAATGTCTGTCAAAGTTATATTTAGAAAGAAAAAAAAAAAGGAAAAGAGAGAACATAATGAAAAGGTGTGGCATGCATGCTTCTTCTTGCAATCTCATTCCATATAATTTTAACTTCGCACAAACCAGTTCTCCTGAACGAGCTAAATGAAAACCTCCAGAAACTGTTTCAAGCTCTCCAGCTTTATTGCTGTGGTCTGTGGTTCAGTCAATGAAATAGGCTAATGTCAACCCTAAATGCATTAATATATGGGCTCCACTTCATGTGCTTTGAATACTAGCAAAGCCTATGCTATACTTAAACAACTCCACAGTTATTTGGCTCAACCTTCAAAAAACCCAAGAAACTGAAAAACTGAGTATGCAGGTCACTAGAAGTGTCAAGAAAAGTTTACTAAAAATGGTTTTATTGTAGAAATAATACTGTGCTTTCAGAACTTCCACTAAAATAGGCAAAGTTTTTTATATTTGCAAGAATATTCTGAAGCAATATATGTTTTTACCTTTGCAGGCACAGAGCTGAGACATCAGCACACACATAACTATGTACTTGATATATTTCCTCACCCACCCAGYCACCCTCCCTACCCTGTTCAAATTTCAGATTGTAGACTTTGATCAAAGAGATAAGCTTGTTTAAATAACACTGGACTAAACATGTTCCCAGTTAAAAAAAAAAAAATAACAATCAGACAACCATACCCAGCAGTTCAGAAAGTCTTCGAAGAGTTATTCTGAAAGTATGCCAGACAGTGTGAGAGAAAAAAAAGAGTGTGTGCATGTTCTCTTAGAGTGGGCGACCGTGCATCTGCAGACACTCACAAAACAGCAAGCAAGCACAGCTCCCAGCAGCCAGGCTGCATGGGCTGAGGGAATGGCAGACACAAGTTTAAGCCAATCTCTCTGGCACATTTCATTTTGTGCTTTGAAATACATAGAAAAAGCACCATCTCTTATTAAATTGCGTAATCTGAGGATTAATGTGAATCTGCCTGCCATAMAAAGTATCTGTTTCTATAGTGTGCTACAAAATGGACTTTTAATTTTTACCTAAAGCATTTATCCAACGTGTATGCCATGTTAAAACTGCTATATTGACGTGAAATAAAATACTTCAGTGCAATAGTTATGCAAAAGATGGAAAACAGAAATAAGCAAACAAAGAGCTGACTTTTGAGTGTGCCCTGTAATCCTTACACTCACTTTTTAAAAACCTCTTTAGTAATTTTTGGGAGATTGTGTTTCCAGGGTGTCAGCTATTAAACACACTRTAGGGTTAACTTGAACCACCATCACTCCTGCTCTGTACCATTTGAACTAGGGACCTGTGAGCAGCTCTCCACAAGCAMCAGTCATCCCAGTGAAAAGGCTCAGCAATAGACAGCTGCAGTATCCATGCAGCACACAACCTGGTACACATCTTGAGAGAAAAAAATGTGAATGCCACAAACAAGATCTTGGGGACCGGCTGAGAACCTCTGTGAAAGCATCCTGTAATGTCCGACTTACTTTTCCTGTGGAAGAAAAGCAAAAGAGCAAGAAAGGGCAAGGGTGAGGCAGGGGGCGTGTCAAGACAAATCCCATGAAGAAGCTGAATTTTTGCTTTTGGTATACTGAAAGAAAAAAAAAATCAGGTTCTGATTCTGCTTACTATATATGGGATTTTWAGATATAAAGAAACTATGAAATGCAACAAGTTACCAGAAGGTTGTTCTATTTCTAGTCCCACATGGTAAAGACTGYGCTGCTTGCTCTGAGCTAACACTGCTACTTTACCCTGCTTCAGAGATGGCATTAGGGGTATCCACCTGTGGGCTCACCTATCAAAAAGACATCTAGGTTTCTAAAACGTGGTATTTGTGCTTAAAGGTGAGACTTAGTTTATCACTGAGTTTAACATGATCTATCACATGTCAGATTTTACATGCTCTAGACTATGAAAATACAATATATGAATGGGCACTGAATATAGCAATTATATKTAGTGCTGTTTAGCTAAAGGTTTATGCAGAGATTTGGGCTTTCTAAACTCCACATCATGTATSCCTTTAAAACTATGCAGACCTCATACAGAAGGGCTTGCCTTATTMACTCTGGGCTTTTTGTTTTAAATCACATGCAGTAACAAGAGAGAGTAAATAAAAAACATGAATTGGCTGCAGCACCTTCCTTTCCAGTGCAAGATATGTTCAAAACTGGGAAATCTACCTTCTCAGATCTAGTAATTCCTCAACTATTGTGTATTCAGCTGCAGCTAAGCTGCCCTATATATTTCTCTCACCTTAATGAAGGTCTAATATTGTTTTGGAATTGCTGAGCATACATTACAGGAGAAAGTTGTCTGTCACAGATACATAAAAACAGAGAAACTGGTTCTATAAAATCTGAATATTTTGTAGAATCAAGCATAGATTGGGTGTTTTTCTGTATTTCTGAAGTTTGGGAATATACAAATAAAATTTGGCTTTGATCCATCCAGATTTATGTATGCACAGGAAGGAAAGAAAACAGCATTTTATTAATACTGAAGAAGTTGGAGGGATTGGTCCACTGTGACTGAGGAGCACTACAGACATACTAGCAAGGAAGGTCAAAGCAGAAATTGTATCTTCATACACTGGGATTTTTAGTGAGAGTTAGTTGGGATGAAACAGTGAGAACTCAGCCACTATGCTTCTCATGGAAATGAGAAATTATAGATTAGATAAATGAAAGTGACTGATTAAATCCTGTGTTCCCCTTTTTAAAATGTTAACCTTTCTGTTTTCCTTTTCTAGATAGGCCAGAGTTCCAGTGCTTAACTCAGATTTTCCAGAGTGGGGAATCTATTCTAAATTATGCTAATAAAATACCAAATGTAGCAACGCTAAAAGTAAATCACATTTCTATTTCTCTGTGGTTAAACTAGCATAATTTACGCTGAAAAATATTTAGGTGTGTTTCTAAAGACGAATTCTGCCTATTTTGTTTAACTGATGAACAGTTTGTGTCTAATTTTTTTTTTTTTAATTGTTGACAAACAACTACTGTGATCAGTAGTTAGCAGTAGTTAGCAGACTATGCATGCTGCAGTTTGACTCAACTGGATCATAGTCCAAYGCTTCAAAACTAGAACATAATTTAAAAAAACCCAAAAATAGCCTTTTTTAACTGATGGCAAATATTGTGGAACCAGTTAAGTTATCTTAGAAACAGAAAAAACAAAATAGATAATTAAAAAATATAGAAAATATTATTAAAACCTATCTAAATAACTGGACAGTATATACTCAAAGTATATACATTCATATTATGTGTAAATTAAATATATAAATATATACAAAGACTAAAAAAATTCTAGGAAACTTTTGACAGAAAAACTCCATTCTATAACAGGCATTTTTCAGCACTAGTTTAAGTAAGTATTGAAGCAAAAAATGGTAAACGCAGACCTTAGAACACATACTATAAATTTTCCATAAACCTGCTGACAGTGAAAGACCATAAACTTTGTCGCTTTAGTTCCACAGCCATAAAGACAGAAGCTTTTTTTAGCTGCTGCAATTAAAGAAGAATCTATTGCACATAACAGGAGGAACATTATGTTTTTCCAAGATTCCACAGTAACATTACAGAGAAGTTATGTTGTGTTTAGCCCAGTGAGGAAACTCCTCAAGAYAGACAGCTGGAGAACAGCACCATCTACCCTACTGCTTTATAAATCTTCTCTGGGGGAAAAAAAATACAAAAAAACTAAAGTTCTTGATACCATTAAGCAAATGAGGCATGCTTACAAATTCCTTAGGCTCTAAGGAGAGATAAGTGTTTCATGCTGTTACTGGAAGTTTTGAACATTTAACAATTTGTAAATTGCTATGAAGATGTATACCTTATTTTTTCCCTTACTCCCAAATAACTCACTAGAACTAGCCATGGCAACAAAGGCTAAGATTTCYAATGTAAGATTTCCAAATCTAAATTTTTGGTTTAGGTTGGTTYTCCTGATAAAAGGGGAGCTTCTGGTTTCACATGTCAAATGTAAGTAGAGATATTGAAAAGATTTGATCAAAATAGTTCTTATTCCAAATGGGGCACTGTGGAATACAATTATTCCACATGTATGATTATTAATTTGCAGCATTTAAATATGCCTTCAATTTTACCTGTAATTTGTATGAAAAACCTATTACATGCTTTGAAATTATCTGTGTTAACACAAGAAAAACTAGGCTAGGATGTCAGCATATCTTTTTGGTAAAGTATCCTGATGCTTTACATGTTAAAGACTTTGTTTGCATCTATTTATCACACTACAAGATTTTAGCCGTTCAGCCGACAATTTTGMGTGTCAGTGATGAGCTCAGTGATAATAATTTGGAAGTATCTGAGCCAATTGGAAGGAAATTATCTGCTTTTCCCTCCTTAGAGATTTCTAGAAACCCTTTTTTGAAACAAGAAACCCTTTTGCTGCAGCAAATAAGGAGTTTGGAGCAGGAATTCTGAATCTGGCAGGGAGCTGACACTGTGTGTCACAGAACTGCCTTTTGCTGTTGCTCTGAAACTTCATCCACATTTGGCCAATTTTCCTACCCTTGAAAAAATTGCAAGTTTTTAAAAGTCAGGATTTCTAAAAGCTCTGTCCTAGCTGAGCTTGCTTTCCCCTCTTTCAGATCCTAGTCCTGATTCAACTGGCACAAAACTTCCCAGAAGAATGAATGACATGCTAGAGCTTAAACTAGAATAGATACAGAATGTTTTCCCCTTCYATTATTCTTCTGGGCAGAGTAATAGTCTGGGATTAAGTGCAGATTATTGTGTCAGTTATAAGACTGAATTTCTGTCTCCAGATGTACAGACTGAATTTCCTGAAACCAAAGTGGGACGCCAATCTCACTTTTTAATTCAGCATTAGAAAACAACATGTTAAAAGATATCCTTTTCTAAAAGAGTAGAAGACATCCTGTAATATAACTAGCTTGTGCATTTTTTCACTTTTTTGTACCTAAAAGACAGGAGAGGATAAAACTAAATAATTCTGCCTGACTCATACAGAATAAATGACTTACTACATATGTAATATGGGCCAAAATACCTGAGTACTCTGGACAAACTCAAAAGATATTCACAAATACTGATGTTTCAAAGAGTTAGTAGATGTTTTCATGGATGCAGAAAGACAGAAGAAAAAAGAACATTTCTCTGCTTTCCTACACAAAATTTTAACTACTTGTTAAACAACTTGAACAAAGATGTTCACTGGTAGAAAAGCAATGATACTTTGATTTAAGATTAAGCAATATTGCAAGCTTAATAACAAACACAATGCCCTAAAAGAATATTTCTCTTAGATCTAGCTTTATGTAAAAAACCAGAATGAGCTCTGAAATGCAAAATGGCARCTTAGTATCCCATGTTTATAGTTATTTGCTCGTTTTAGATAAGAGAAAAATTGAATTGAGTGACCGATCACCATGATCACTAGCGTTATTGTAGCAATAAAACTATTTTTTGTATGTAATGCAATTGGCTTGAGGGTGAGGCATCTTCAAAATGATCAAATATTCCTGTGTCCAAACATAGTCAGAAATGAGACACCTGCTTAATCCATTTATGTGGTGAATCTCATAAACAAAACTCTCAARTTCTGTTTATAAGATTCAAGGAGTGAAAGGCAGTAAAGCTCCCCCTGTTGAGCCTTCCTATCCTGAAGTAGATCAACACTCCCACCCAGCATGATGCCATCTGCAAACTGACTGAGGGGGCACTCACATTGTGCAGATGATCAATAAAGACGGTGAACAGGACTGGCCTCAATACTGAGCCCTGAGGAACAGCATTTGTGACCTGTCACCAGCTGGATGTGGCAGACATATTGATAGAAACATATTTTACTGTCATTTATGGCGGCAGACAAAAACTCTGCACAGACTTTGTCCCTTCCAATTTTCTCCCCACATGACCTTCATCCTTGCAGTCCCCCTAAGCTCCAGAGACCCCAGYTGGGTCAGGATATGTAAGGACAGGCTCAGATAGTGGGGCCTTCTCAACTTGTAAGCAAAAAAGTCTCAGGAACATCTTACTGCTATCTACAACCATCTGAGAAGAGAATACAGAAAATACAGAGACACACACTTCTTGGATGTACACAGTGACAGTCCAGGGRGCAATGGGACACAAGATGGACTATGGGAGATTCTGATTTGATATTAAGTATGTTTTTTTATATTAGGAATTATKAAACAGTGCAACAGACTGTCCAGAGATGGTGCAACTCCTTTGAAGATGAGAATAAACTTTGAGTTCAAGATTCAATTGAACAAGTCCCTGAGTAGCCTGACTTAAGCCTTCTTTGAGCAGGGGTTTGGAACAGATGATGTCTTGATATCTCTTCCAAATTATTCTATGACTTTATCTATCTGATACACAGATCTACAACAAAATACTCAGAAGAGATTAATTACSTTGATGAATGATGGTCTAGTTCCCCATTTTACACAGATGCCTGATTTCTAGGTTGTATCCATTTCATGAGTTAGGAAGAAAAATAATTCTATTGGSCTCACTGTACCTTCTCAGCATCTCTGTAAACTACTCCAGTCCTTATGCAAAATATCTTTGTYGTCCATTGCCTCAGTAATGAGCCCATCTGTTCTAAGTTGTCAATGGCACATCTATGTTTGAACACTAAGACTGTGGCGATCAATWATCAACCAACCCTTGTGGCTTCCACAAAGCCAAACCAGCTGCCTCTTTTGATGCARATAGCTATCTCCATCAAAAGATTCATTATGAAGTGTCATTTCATGGGCTTAATTCCCCATGTCATACGTATGATGCATATACATGTACGGTAAATAGCCAGAGTGTACAAGTACTTAGAAAGTAGAGCCTAACCCCAAAACAGAAGTGTAAAATCARTCTTATGACATGACCCAGCTTCTTCACTTGTTTCTTTTTAGTAATGGCATTCAAATATACTAAATTTGGTTTTAATATTTATATATTCACATTTCCTCCCTAAAAGCTGATCCTCCAGTGGAAAAGTCCTTGTGATGAGACTAACCCTGTTACCTGAAGCAGTTATAGTTATTGTGACCCTGAAACCAAGAATCCCTCATTTTCTGGGCATCTTCAGATAAATGGATTTGCTCTAGTTACTCCCCTAATCACTGTCAATCAATCAACCAAYCAATCATTCAATCTTCTCTGGTATTGCAAACATGCCTACATGTACCTGAATAATCTGCAGTCAGCATATCAAGTCCTCTTGCATGCCTCAGGTTCTCCCTATCTACTTAGAGATTATCACAGAGCCACTGGACTGCTGCCAGTGCCACCACACAATGAAGGCATCTCAGTTTATCTTTGGACCTATTCTCACAGATCTAAAGTCCAAGAGGAAAAGTCCATAGCAGGTATCAGTTGTTGAACTTCTTGGTATTGCTATACACGCTTCTGTATTCTCTCCTTGATGGCAAGAGCTGGTTTGTTGTTGTCACCATCAGAGCAGATGCAGTTMCAGCCACATCTGAGCAGTTCCTTGTTGCCGCTGGTCATCCATTTGGACCATGCACTAGAAAAACACAGCCAGGCAGGAAGTGTTCATTAAAAATCATCATGGCTAGCAGGGAAAGAACTGGCTGCAATTGTCCTGTGCAGAGCCCAAGCAAAACAGCAAAATCAATATTCTAGACATAAAAGTATGGTAGATGTTGTAGGGAAAAATGCTGTGAGTTAGTTCAACAGGCCTCTGTAGCCTGGAGATGTATTGTGTACTCTGGTGTTCTTCTCAAAATTTTCTATCAYCTAAGCAAATATTCCTTAATTCTAAGAAAAATTCAGCTCTTCTACAAAAAAAGTTTCCATAAGAGGTTCCCTCAGAAGACATGATACCATTTAAGTAGCAGAAGTGTGGCATCTATATTAAAAGATGCATTCTGGAGCTAATTAGTTGCTTCCTCCATAACAGTCATAGTGAAGACATGCTGGACAGAAAGATCCTGAAATGAAACCTTATAAGGCTTAATCTGGTGTGTTTACTTTTTTTTTCTTTTGAAAATGTGATGGGGATTGTATTAAATAYATAGTCCTAAAAACGGCTGTGCTATATATCTTCCACAATAATTTGAATCAGTTGTTGACTTCAGGGGAACCGATCATGATGAGCTAAGTTATGAGYTTAAGTGCTTTCCTGGATCAGGGCCTAAGTCTGATCCTCACACACACATCATCTCCAACCRTCACAGAAGTTCAAAATTAGCAGAGGTTATATCTCATTCTTTGGGAATAACTTGCAAGCTTTATATAATTTTAGATYTGTGATATATTCTCCTTACTCCAGGGAAGAATTTTCGAAACTGATATAACAAGCCTACAAGCATGATCAATGGAATCTGAACCAAAAGCCAAAGTGAAACATTCAGTTCTCTAGCGATTGTTATTTGTACTCAGGAGCACCTAAGATCACCATCAGAAATCAGGTTCTCATTGTCCTAAGCACAAGGTATATTTAGAACAAAGAACATTTACTTAACAGCCCAGATGCAAATATATCAGTGACTGAATGTAGCACCTTTAAAGAACAAGTGTCTCCATTTCTCCACAAAATTCAAATGGACCTGATAATGTAACTCTACCTTCCGTTTAGAAGTTGCATTGTTTAATAAAACAGAGCTTTTCCAAACTCTAAAGTCTTTCGATCAAGCTATAAAACAATTCAACATTTGCAAATTTAAGAAGCCTATATAGTACTAATGAATTAGCACCAACACCAATTGTTAAAAAAAAATCAAGCTACAAAGAGAGCAATCACAAAGGACACTCACAAACTAAGCATAATGTAACTGAAGCATCAATATATTGCTACAGATGATGGACCATTCAGTTTTTGCGGGAACAATCATGAGCAAAAGCAAAAATCACACAACTTCAGTGTTGTCTAACCAGCACCTCACAGAAAACTGTGTCACAATCACATTTGCAAAGAGATGGGAAATTAAACCCATACACACACACACAAAAAAATTAAAATTTAAAAAAAAAAAAAAGAAGAAGAAAGTAAAAAGAACTCTAGTATAGGAAAAAATCTCTTGTTGAAGAAAGCTTTCAAAGTCTATGCTTCTGTAGAAAGACAAAAATGCATTGTCATCTGTCGAGCGGAACAAATAGGACCTTAGTGATTCAGTAACAGTTGCACTCTCTTGGCAGATACTGGCTTGTTTAAGGCAGGGAAGATCAAAGGAAGTAACTGGATGCCAACAGACGGGGAAAAAAAAGGTCAAAGTTATTTATTATTTCAGCATTGCCCTATCTTTATTTGTTCTTCCACCGTTTTCATTGTTTTGTGCAACAACATGGAGGTCTTTTTGAAACACAGCCATGAGTAATTTAATGAAAAGGCTCTTTTGCAATACAGGCTCTTCTATAAGTTCAGAARTCCGTCAGATCAACAGGTTTTCTATCCATAAGGGGTGAGTGAAATAGACAGTTCCATGCACTCATTTAGTACAATGTTCTGCAAGCCACAGAAGTTAYTATTAATGAATTACAAAATCAGAAAGAATGAACAGCAATCACTGGCATTAGAAATKTCAAATCTAGGAATATCGACATTTGATTTGATGTCAGACTATRGAAAAACYRGAGTTAATATTATCTACTTGCCATTTTGCCAGGRAATTGAGATTACAGTTGCAAAACCYTTAAAAGCTGCAAGCACTGCWGTCYACAGTTCTCTTGCACCTGTGGCAAATTRATTTAAATTTTAAAGTGATCTTGGAGAAATACCAATAAATTTAATTYCTYATTGGGCAAATAAGAGATATGATTATTCCTAATAATTTCAAAGTTAGCTCTTGCCACCGTCAGAACCTCAGCAATGCATCACTTGTGCAACACAGCAGAGAGAAAGAGCAGATGTGCACTAAGTAGAGATGACTGATACACAGACTCCCAAGCCATCTTTACCTGACTAAGCACTGAAGTGTGGAGAAAGCCCGGTGCTGTACAGTGCCACGCTCCGGATAATCAACCCCTGCCTCACAGGCAGCGTAGGGCTAGTACAGTTACACTGCGTTCTACACCAAGTTACTAATTATCAAGAACTAATTCAGGCAGTGATGTTGCACGATTCTTTCTACCACATTTCTTCAAAAAGCATAGGCATGCTTAGAAAGGCTTCTTGATAAGAAATAAAAATGCTTAGTAAKGTATACTCTATTGATTCTTTCCAGTACAAATAGTCCTGGCATCATGGGAGCTATAGGGACTGGTGACACACTTCAGAATCAATGTGGTGACATTGTGGGTGGCACCAGGAAGGCTGGAGTCCCTACAAGGAGGTTAGCATGCAGAGGCCAGCATCAGCCACCCTCATCAAAGGTGGCTGAGATGCCAAAAGCATCTTCTTCAGGAAAGTATTGCCTTTAGCAAGCTGCAGGTTTGTAAAACTCAAGGTTGTTTTTAATCTAGTGAAAATAAGACACACATGCAGACTCTGCAATTGTACTATAAATGGCTCTAATATTTCATAAATTTGGCATGTGCCAAACAGCACTACCCCAAACTATTCCTGAGCATGAGACATTAAAAAAATTACAGAAACATTGCTACTATTTCGTTTGCATTCATCCACTGCTTTGTGGAAACTATTATCACAGATGCAAGCGATTCCAGGATAATTGGTCCAGCTGCCCAGCAATAACCTTGGGTGTATTTGATTTATGTTTATAGCTAAAGCTCCTGGCTTTTAGGTTTGATCCAAAAGACAGGATTGCAACCTGCTTGGTAGATGACAATGTTCAAGAGCAATGCAGACTGCTGAAGTCTGGGCACACTTTACTCTCAGCAGCTTCAGCATGACTTGTATATATACAGTGGGCTTTTGGGCACTGCTGGCCTGAAATGGTCAAGAGAGCATTTGGAAGGCACAGAGGAAACACACGTCTGCTTCAGTATTCAGGGAATTCACCTTCCTGAAAGCCAGCCTGTAAAGTCAATCTTTCAGGCTTCTCAGGGTTTTAAAAAGAATCATTTTGCAATGGAGCTCAAGTGATTTAGCAGGAACAATTGCCAAAAGCGATTGTGTCCCTCCTCCCACCTTTGCATTCCTGCCTCTTTCATGCTTTCAATCTGGAGACTGACATTAGCAAAAAGTTTTTGTTGCTTTTGAAAGGTGTCACGCTGGTGCAGCTCCTGAGCCAGATTAGGAGAAACTGCAGAAGCGCATGGGCAGAATGAAGAGGGGGAGACCACCTTGTTCAGCAGCAGCAAGCCCTCAGATTAATTTAACCAGGCACTCGATGGGCCAAAGCTGAAAGAAACTCTCAAAGGGATGTGTGTCTACCACACATTCAAACTGGTCATGATGAAACTGAGTCAAATAAGCCAYGGGCTACATATACCTATAACACAGTTTTCTACTATCTGTGTTATACTCACTGTCCTTAAAAAATCATTTTGGTTTATCTAAAGATTCATTGTTTGCCAAAGAAAGAATGGTCCCTGCTTTAAGATCAAGTAGTATTTTGATTTTCACAAGTTTTTAAGAGAAGATTMCGTTCACTGTTTTCCATATTTCTATGCAGATAAGTGCAAGATGAACTACTTAAGAGGAAGTTCCATATATTTGCAATTAGTCAATAATTACTACTAAAATTATGACTCAATTTCATTACACTGAGTCCAGGCTTTTTTTTTACTAGAATAGAAATATTTATCTAGAATACATAATTTTTTTTCAAATGAAATAAATTACAGTTAATTTCAATACCTGTGACAGATCAAAAACTGTTAATCTGTAATAAAAGTATTAAGACTTTTTCTTCAGTTAAAGGTAGTTTCACATAGGATTTAAAGGGCTGYTGGAGACAAAATACTAGTTAAGAGTTCAGCATTTTGCTCTAATACAGCAGCAATCCCTGTATGCCTATATTTCCATTTTTCAGCAAAAGATGGAATATGAGTAGATCAAATTACAAGAATCCCTATTATTGCACATACTATCATTGAAAGCCTGCATCTGCTACTGAAGAAGAAAAATGCTTGTCCTTGCTTTTCACCATCATCTGGTCACTGCTCGTTAACCAGAAGAGTTTCATAGCTGTAATAAGAACTTCAGCCTGCAAAATCTTCACTGTGCAGAAAGCATATGCTTAGCACCCAAAGAAACCCCACAAAAATCCCTACATTTCAGTTTTCAGAGATTAAAAAACACTAGGATCTATTTTCTTATGACACATAGTATAGCTCAATAAAACATTTGGGAGCAGATGTAAAATTTACCATTATYRTTCAAAATTTTATCCTTCAACATTCACAGCTCTAGTTGGGATAAAATTTAGTTTATGTCTTGCAAATATTTCAGTGAATTATTTCTGAGAGACTGATCCACTGAATGTCTGTGTAGGGTTGTGAAATATATTTACTGAAAAAAAAAAAAAAGGAATTTAGGGCACCGTGTTGGATAGATGTTTCTCTTGAGTTTACACCATAAATCAGTTTTATCAATTTTAGAACTGAAACAGGAGTTAAATTCACTCCCATTGTGTAATTTGGCCATGCTTAACAACACTGCAGCAGTTTCAAGTCAAGTGTAGATGCTGAGTGTGYGTCTAAAGACTGCACTGACTTCCAGGTTGTATTTTGGACAATATATAAAAATGGTTGCTTATCAGTACACAATATATGTTGGACACTGATAACTTGTAAAGATAACTCCAACTTCACTGTGTGGAACCCATACTCCAAAAATTTTCAGCATCTAGTTTTACCAGTGCAAATTCTTGTTTAATGACTTCTTAATGACACCTTGTTTTCCCAGGCATTTCAACCCACTCTTCCCTATAAAGTATTCTTAGCTTAYTGTTCATTTTTCATTAGCAAATAACATAAAACATACTTTCATGCAAAAAACAAAAGCACTACTAAAAATCCACACCTGATAGGTGACAAAACATACGTATGCTGCATGCAGATGGCTRTTTATTCTAGCTGAGGTATCCAAACTGCATAAAAACATCCTTCATAAAACCAAAAAAMCATCCTTGAGTGGACTTTGTCAATWYTTAAAAAGTAACTGGCAAACTTGCATAATAGCCATGACTGTATCCTCACTTAATGGAAAAATGATCCCTATAAAATTAWTAGGACTATCCTCAAATCAATTTTCAGCAATGTCATGTTAAAATAATATGGACCTTCTTGTTKAAATGTTGATTCTGAGGAAACACAGGAGCAAATGCTCTTATACAGCCTCACTAACGGAATTAGCAGTTGATTTCTGCCAAGGATCTCTCACTGATTGCTTACATTCTATGAATTCAAGAAAAAAAACAAACCACCATAAAAGATACCATAGCAGCAATGTCCAAGCTCCAGCAATGTTGACTGTATTTTATTTTGTCAGGTGCACAATTTCTGCTTTGAAGGATTAAATTGTCATTTATTTCAATCTCCCAGACATTGTCAATAACCATGAGGGATACGCCATAACGTTTTTATCTATGAATGACASCTTTCACTCTCATGGATGAAAGTTCATGACAGGAAACAGAATAATCTTAGCATTTTAAACATTGTAGATATGTTTGTTCATTTTACAGAGCAGCGGCAAAATGTGTCCACCTCCACTTCATGCTCCCTTCCTTTAATACATACAGCAAATTCACAATCATGTTTGACAATAAACAGGCTTTCTATCAAGAGCCATCAAATTTCAAGAAAAGATTTAGAGGCAAGAACTACCTCAYCCTACAGTATTTTATTTATTTCTACCCAAATGTGTTAAAAAACATCAATAAGGAGTTCATTGCTTAAAGAAATTTACAGCTGCAAACATTATAATAAATAAATCAGGGTCTGAAGCTCAGTTAGCATCTACAAAGACACGGATTTTGGACAAAACCTTCAAACATAATAAATTTTTTAGCCTTTCTAAAAAATCCTAGATATGCTGATCTTATGATACTGTTCACMAGACAAACTATCTGGCCTACACAAGACCTGAGACACAAGCAGTAGAGATATTTACTTAATATTTTAGATAAGTTACTTAACAGGTTCATGCCACCAGCTTCCTTGCTCCTAAGCCAAAGCAGCTCCATTAATACATCCTTCCTGACTGAAAGCACAACACAACAAACTTGTAGTATTTGGTCAAGTAAAATTTCATAGGCTCCAATTGTTTAAAAACATAACCCACAATGAAGCAATCAAAGAAGATCACTGTGAAAAATCTCCGTATGAAAATTTAGGTCCTATAATCTCATCTCAAAGAAATGGAAGCACCTCTAATGTCATAGAAAACCACCCTCCAGAAGAGATTACTTCCTTCYAGACAGAAAAGGAACACTAATTTTCATAAAAATGGAGGCCTGACCATCTCCCAGAAGGTGAAGGCTTGAAAACCCTGCCAAGGTCATCATCTCTTCAAATAAACAGAAAGATGCATATTTGCAGCTAAGTGGCTAGTAATGCCTGTCACTGCATCATCTGATTTGCTTTCCAGAGTCTTTGAATTCCACTTGAATTCCTTTCCTTATTTTAGCTACATACTCAGATCTTGCTCCATTTACAGCCTGTCATTAGGTAATTATATATTATGCCAAGAGAAAAAAATTAATCAATTTAATAACCTGCATTTTAAGGAATACCAGAAGTCAGAATTATYTGATGTGAACAAAGTCACAAAATAATGTAATATTTTTGTATTTGTAATACATCTAGAGCATTTTGAACACATGACAATATTGTTAAATMGACTTAAATTTCCCATATTTAAATATATACAAACAAAATTTATATTTTCTTCCATTCTGGATCAGTTTAAATGGTCAAAGAGAAACTTCTGAATCTTTTGGCTTTGCTACATCAATCTCTTACCAAGGAGAAATCTGAAGAAATAAGTGAGGAGAGCCAGACTGCACAAATGTCTTTGTCAACGTGTCTTAGAGTAAAAGTTAGGCCAATCTGTAAAAACTTTGTTTTATTTGCCTCCAAATATTCTTGCAAAAATGTCCAGATTGTATGCAGGTCAAGTTAGCAGTCCTTGCTTCTGGGAATTCCTTCATTCATACAAGAAAAATACAATTCATGTCATTATCAATCTCTTATACACAATACTTAACAGTCCTTTTGAACTCAAATCAGTAGCCCAAATGTAGCCGTTTCCCATATTTTAGGTCACTCTAGAACACCCAAGACACTACACAAGTCTGGCACATTCAACCACAGAGGAGACTTTGGGAGCAGCCATGCACGGGCAGCTGGCAGTTACATTGTGCTTGTGTTGATCAGCACAGATATAACACACACCTTTTACATGTGTATGTATGCACAGGTATGCTGCATGTGTGCCTGCATGTGTGTATCAGCAGTGTATCTATACATGCATGAGTGTGCGTAAGCCTGAAACGTTTGTTTCAGGGCACAAAAGCTCTGTATTTTTCTACATGTGCCCTTTTTATACTCATAAAATGAACAGCAAAWGATGAGTCAAAATAATTTGCCAGCGTGGCTCACCCACAAACAGAGGTAAAAGTGTTACTTATTACAGAAGTTCACTCATGAGGATCTCTCTATAAGCAGGAGAAAAGGCTTTGCTTCATCTTTTACTACATAACTTTCATGTTCATACTCATACAGGTGAGGCATGGCCTTCTGTGTTCAGGCACAACTCCAGCAAGATTAACCCTGTTTTCATTTGGCATTAAGATCTTCCTTCTACTTTATGCTTTATTGCCATTTCCAATACAGAATTGCAAATAAATTTCAAATCCATTATTTGCATTTAGGTTCTACCTCATTTAAATTAAAGACAGATTTTCTAAAGATAAAGTGATCATAACACCTATCCACCTTTTTAAAATATAGATAGATAGATAGATAGATAGATAGATAGATAGATAGATAGATAGATAGATAGATAGATAGATATGGTAGCACTTAAGTATTTAAAAATATTTAATATTTCTGAAAATACTCTGAAATATTCAGAAATAAAAATATTTCTGAAATAAATATATCCATTATTAGCTTTCCAAACAGAAATTGTTTTCTTCTTGCATTATGAACACATGTTCTTTTTTAAAAAAGCAAATTCTCATGATGTTAAAACTGAAATTTGACACAGAGTTATTTTCTGTGGTATTTTAATTTTATAAATCAAAGGCAGAATAAAAGCATTCTTTTTCCTTTTCAAGGCTATTGACCATGTTTTGCATCCAATTAATCACACCAAGTCACATTTAATTGGAGACATACTGAGCATCTACAACTGACTGAAAGATATGACATAAATAACAAACTACGAGAAAATCACTCTACCAGTTTTCTGAAATGAACAAAAACACAGTTTTGGAGACACCAAGGAGGCTCAGATTTACCGACATTACATGATTCAAATGCACTATATGAAGGCCGGAGAACAGCTGATACACAAAGATAATGGAACTTTCCAACTTTGTGGAAAATTAAATCACTCACTGGTTGAAAACTRATGCCTATATTTGAAACCTTTACTCTGTAAAGCTGTACAAATGGGTCTTAGAGCACAACTAGATAGAAACAGAACAGACTGGAAGTGGACTGAAGGAGAAGTGAAGTATCTGCCCCACACTGGAGCAGATCCAGAATCCCCATGGCCCTGCAACACTTTCTTCAGCAACGGCAGCTACAAATGGTTGTTCAGGGAATGTGAAGAACAGGAYAAGTATATGTGATATTTCTTCTATCTATTCTCCCAGCTTCTATTTTCTGCTCAGATGCTGAGCCTTATCCAGTTATCTATTCCACAATCCTCAATGGAACTATCTTCCAAGTTGTTTTCATTCTCCGTTCAACCTGTACAAACTGTTTTTATTTGTAATAACATTCTTCAGAGAATCTCACAAATGCCTGATATGCAGGAAATTACTTCCTTTGGCTTGTTCTGAATTTGGTTTCTTGACGTTTTACTGAGTGGTCTAGACGTCATTCTCCTTTTGGAATACCAACTTAGCATTCAGTCTCTATCCATTCTCTTTATTAAATCCAAAATTGAGATCCAAAAAGACACATCAAACCAACTCTGAAAACCCCCACAGGAACCCCAAGTCACTTAACATCTCCCTGCTTTATCTGAAATCTCATTTGGTACAGCRCTGAATGAAGCCATTCTCCCTTAACAGCTGAGCTCCTAGTTTCCTGACTCAGGCAGTCTGGGATACATAGAAGAGGCAAAATATCATTAAAATTCTCTGGACAATTTGGAAGGAGTGCTCTGAASACATCTTACACAGCACTGCACACTGAAGTTTGTTTTGCTTAACAAAAGTTATTTTATTTTCAGGTGATGAAAGTATGAATATAAGCAAGACTGCAGCCTGGTGGTTGGAGATTTCACTAGGGAAAAAGTAATTGGTCCTGCTACTAAAACCATTTGGGATTTATTCAAACCTTTCGTGTAAAACTCAAAAAAGGAGTTTTAGAAGAAGACTGAAATGCACAACTATCCTAGTTTCAGCAAACTAAACAATACAGGAAGACTAATGATTTCTCTGGCAGTATATTGGAGCCCAAACCGCTTCACACAAAGTAGACATGTTAGGAGGGTCCATAGCACCAAAAGAGAACAGAAGGCTCAGAAACCTTCTGGGGTAAGGTATACAGCCATCCCTTGACAGCATCAAGGCAAGTTTCTGCCTGTGAAGGAGACAGAGCCTGGAACAACTCCTCAACAGATCAGKAGATCAAAATTGTTAAATACAAAACAAGGTTTATATTTCTAATAACCCTCTCTGAACTCATCCTTCCTTGAACACACAGCTGAGTATGAGGTCAAAGAAATGGTTTCCATAGTCTCATTATGGTCCTAGAGGACAACGCTAATTACACACGCAAAACATAGAAAGGCAGAGTGTTCTCGTATTTTCTGGGTAGTGGAGTTAAGGTATTACTTTCACAAGAGTGATGATTTCCCAATTGATAGATAGAAACTATTTGTCATTAGAATATTTATCCTTGTTAATGGTTAGCTTCCTGACAAATTTTCAAATAATGATTATTTTATGCCTAAACTACCAATATTTGGGTGAGTGATGAAAACAAATGAATTCTCCAGTGAATCTGTCACATCACTCAGCCTAGCTTAGTTTCATATATGTACCTGCAATTGCAAAAATACTCTGGTGCTGTAATGCCATGAAAAACAATGGGTAGCTKGCTCCTAGTTTGTTTGCTTATTCTCACTAAAGAAGGCTGCAGTAATTAGTAAGAAAACATTTGTCCATGACTGTTCTCTGCCTGACACATCCAAAATTTTTCACTTCTCTATCTCATTTACATCTTGTAAGTGCACAGCACCTCACCCACTCAGTCTCACAGTACAATTTACATGCTAGCACCAGGCAATGKTCTCAAAACAGTTATAAACATTAAATGTCATTAATATTTTTCCTTACACAACACAGGGAAGTTGCAGGGTTTGTCTAACACATACAAAACTCTATTTTAGCAATAGAGCAGGATGAAATCTACCAAACAGATGTTTTCCTTTTTCTTGATCTAAGTGTGTTTTCTCCTTGAATAACATCCATCAACAAAGTACATGACTCAAAGGTTACTACTACACAGGATATAATTTTGCAAGGTCTAAAATTCTAAGAAACCTGAAATTGAAATAAGGCGACCTTTGAAAACTAGAAATTATTCAGCTGATAATCSTGCCAGCCAACTGTGCAATCAGCAGCAATATATATTTGCTGCTCAGAGGTAGTAAATATCAATGGAAAAGCTTCCTGTTAAATGGAGCTGAATGCATAAGAGAAGGAACTACTACACTATAATCCAGCATTTCACTGGAGCATCTGTAGATGAACCATAAGACACTGCACTGAGAGGGRGTAGGGTTAGGCAAAACAGTCTGAGAGCCACACTAATTGGTTTAATAAATAAATAAAAAATATTTTACCCTTACRCATATTTTCCAATTGTGTTATATTCTTCTTCTAGGTACTTAACAACAGCAGTCATTTTCCATACAGGCATCCTCCGAGTACACTAGAAGAACCCCAGGAAAACTTCCATATTCGATATTCATTATCATGAATGCACAAGGGGAAAAAAAACTGCTCTGTTCAAAATAACACTTTATTGTTTGAAAATTGTTACAAAATACCTTTTGCCTATCTTCCGGGTACAATTTTAAATTTTTGATCATAATTGCCCTTTCTCAATATATAAAAAAATACACAAATCACTGACATCAGTCYGTTGCCACAGCTTTCAGCTACATTGGGAGCCATCATGCAGATCAAAGGCTCTGAAACCATTTCAGATAACATTTTCTGCAAWGCTAGCTGGATTAGGTGAGTCAACATCCAAAATGGTGAGCACTTGCTTTCCCTAGTGTGTCTAGTGAGTCTGCCAGGAATACTAATTTGAGAACTAAATCAAATGTTTAAAAAACTTAATCTACACATAGGTTAACCTGATCATAGAATTTTATCTTCAGAATATACCTATTGCAAGATCAAATCCATTTCTAGTTTATTAGAATTTAGTGGCATTGTGGTTACTCAGGTACTAATTAAAATCTGGCTGTACAATCTCAATCCCATCTGTTCTCTCTTCCTCCCTTTCCCTGCTGGGAGATTGGTTGGAATATTCATAGTCACAAGCGTAAGTCATGTCCTGTAAAGATGGGCATCTGATTAAAACAAGAAAAGATGCAGGAAAACAAAGCTGTACTGCTATTRTGCAACAACCATGAACACAGTTCAGCAAAATTTTTATGCATGTAAAAATTTCTTGAAGTTGTTATCACAGTTTGAAACTTTGATTAAACAGATCCTGCACTCTTCTTAGACTTCCCAGATTTCAGGGAATTTCTGTTTCTATTTTTARCTTTTCAACATTCTTCTAAAATTACAGACAAATTAAACAGTATTTTCTATTATGCCTCAAGCACAGTTCTCAATCCCTGTTTCAACATCTGAGGATTACATTAGTTCTTGTAACAGTATTGTACAGGCAGATCATGGTTGCTTGGCTCCCTCAATACCCTTTCCAGAACCATTGTTCTGAGACACGGAATTAGATCATTATAAATGTGCAAATATAACATTTGCTTGGCTCATTCTATGATTCACCTTTAAGTCCTGTTTTCCTGACTCACTGCATTGCTAAACTTCTAACATCAATCCTGGAATCATTGCTGGAGTGATCCAACCAGCTTAGGGCAAGCACTGCAAATCCGGCTGAGTTTCCCAGGAAACACAAGCACAGCTGTCAGCCCCATTTGTTGTAGGGTTCCCTTTAGATACACAATATGCATACATATTCAGTTTAGTTTTCCACTTCCAGGCTACTTCCATTCCCCTKAACTCAGAAAGATTCACATCTTCTTCACCTACAGCCAGGCACAAAAATGCATGTCTTACACAGGTACAACCCTTTCCCTATCCAGGACAGGAAACATCCTAAGAATTGTGCCTCAGTGCCACATGGATGACAAGTCCCACACTCTGGGATGGATGTAAACACTCACTCTAGTGAGGACTAATTTTGGAGCAGTTCATGGGTGGGGTCCACAAAGATCATGTAACAACCTAGGGGGTTATTTTGAAGCAGACGTACCACTGCAAAGTCCAGACCTTATTTACAAGGAGTAATACTGCTGCTGCTCCAAAACACCTAGATGAATGAAAAGTTTCTTGCAGRTAAACTAAATTCTGCTGGAAAAGGRATAAAAAGCATTTGTGATTGRGTTGAAAAACTTCTCYATGAATAAGTTTGCCTCTACTTGCTTGTGTGCCACTGTAGGTAGGAATGTTCTTTCATACTTTCCTGGCTTAATTCACTAAATCTCTGAAGAGTTTGATGGTTTTTACTTTAAAGTATTCTTGTCACAATGATACCTCAATGACTAGGAAAAAATTAACTGAAATATGCAAAAATTTTCCCCAGAATTAATGTCTTCTTGATAGTACCGAGACAAAGTAGTGCCTCACTGCTACAATGCCCATGCAACCAGCATTTAGACAGAGCAATAGAAAGCATGTGAAACAGCACATTGCTTTAAAATGATTAATTTTTATCCCATTGAAGACATGAGTAGTTTGGCTTCAAACTTAAATTAGAACATTTTAAGACCTTAAAAATGAAAACTAGGAAACAAATCTGGAGCTAGCAGTGCTGGTTATAAAAGAAATCCATTTGAATTACAAAAGGAACACTCTTCAGAAAAATTTCAAAAGGGAGGCATTTGTATAACAGCAGATAAAAACTGGCACTCACTGAATATAAATCATAATCACTACCATTTGAAACACAAATTCTGTGGAGTGAAAAAAGAACCAAACCCCAAAAAACAAACTATTGAAAAACCCCTCAGACATCTTTAATTATCCACTCACAATAACTGTGTAACAGTTGTTCTGTGAGAAAATCCCATGTTATTTAAGGCATAACAGAATAAGGTAATTTTTCTAGGGKGAGGAGGAATTAAGTGGGGAACATCACCAATTCAAATTTTTAACTAAATCAGTGAAGACAACAACTCTTTCAGTTAGATTTCCTAGTGTTTCCAAATTTGTAGAAAATACAATGWAGTAGAATGCTCTCTGGGTGATCCACTACAGGAAAGCAATGAAGCAGAAAGTGGTATGCTCTGGAGCAGTAGGGTTATAAATTTTAAAAATTGCAATATGCTGAGCTATTTCGTATAGGAAAATGGGCAACTGTCCAAATTARGAATAGGTAGATGTAAATTACCTGTACTTATCTTTGATTTCACCACCAGAAAAGCTGTCTTAGACTGTTTAGTTTTAGGATATTGTTATCACAGTGTATTGCAGGAAATCTGAATGTCATAAAGATGCATTTTAAAATCAATACAAAGATAAAAAATATTATAAAATTTGGAAAATCATTTCAGGATTTAGATACCAAAGTGCTGTGGCTTTACCAGCTGTATATTCAAACAATAATGGATGTTAGCATTCTTTTGGACAGGGCAGGGAGGGGCTCAGTGGTAGATAATTACTTATTAACCACAAGTCTACTTTCCAAAAGGAACCTCCTACCCAGAGAAGAAACAAATTTTTACCTCTTAAGAACACTGGTCTGAAGTGACAGAAAATTTGAAGTAACAAAACTTTAGTGAGCACATTATACTACATATCCTTTTGTAGTGCTTACAGAACAGAAAGCAAATACAGAGAAAGCATAGAAACATAGACTTCCTAGAGGTGGGTAGTCAGCCAATGTATTTGGATATGTGTCAAGAATCTGTAATGAGAAAAGGGATAAAGAGCATGAATTTTTACAGATTTAGAACTGGTGAGTGAGCAATGAAATGAAAGCTGTACATTTTCTGCACTACATAACCATTGTTCGGAAAATGGCTGATGCCCCTGCTTTTTTCTCATTCATCACTCTCAGTGGGTTTTGGAAGCTACTTGTACCCAGTGATAACACTGAATCAACCTCATGTACAATATCACCTATAGACTGTCTTTTACCAGCAAATACAATTTTGAAATTGCTTCTTTAATGGAAATAAACCTCGGAATTCTGAAGCACAGCAGTGCTGACAGCTGTTAGTAGAAACATCTACTTTATGGGTTGGAGGAACACAGGATAGACATCCACAGCTCCTGAGAGAAAAGATAACTGGCACAAGTGTACTAGCCTAACTGGCCTCCTACAAACAAAGTCTCTCAGGTAGAAATTGCCATGGCAGACCCTGGAGCTTCCCTCCTCTCAATTAGATGTCACCTTTKTTCTCACAGTTCAGCAGTGGAGTCATCAATACAGGAGAAAAAAATACAAAATATGAACTCCACTCACAGATATCTGCGTATTGCACCCTTTCCACAACAATATCATTATTGTTATCCTCAAAGCTCTAGCATCTCAGATTATGTAGGGAAGTCTGAACAGAGCAAGGTCTGACAATGTACTTTGTTTCTCTTGCACTGTATTTTGGGCAGYATCGTGTACTGAGTCTTTTCCTTCATCTCAAAACTGGGCAGTTCTGACATCTTCCTTGACTACCACTCACTAAAACTTGGCATTCAGCTTTTCATTCCTTATTTGTCTTTCAGGCCATCCCTTATTCACACTGTTAATAATACATTGAAAAAGAAAGATACTGATACTAACTCTAGAAGCCTCTGAGCTGCAAACTGCTGGATAGGGAAGATGCATTCTTTGGAAATATTATAATCAATTGATCATATTTTTATATTTTTACATATGCATCCCCTTTTACCACTGCTGGAGACAAGATTTTGTGCCACATAAACATGTGATCTGACCTGGTATGGCCTTTCTTTTGTTTCTGGAGGTCATACTAATCAAACTGCTAAGCCTTATATACTACCTAACTTCTGTTTCAGAGATGAAATAAAATCACTTTAATCTCATGGATCAGATGACAGCAATTTATAAGCAGATTGCATCTCACCTATGTGAGGAAAGCTCTTTAGAAATGTTTCACATCCACTGATGAAAACACATCAGAAAAAAAGCTTTTTTAAAAACTCAAGTACATGGGCAAGAATCAGCAAGCCTATATGATGTATTTTTGACTAGTTTATTAAAACCAGAGAAATGTCAGACGGGAGGGAATCATGCCATAATGTCTCTTACAGACATACCCTTGTGAACAATGTTCTCCTCAGAACAAGGAAGAGTCTTTCCTCTAGCTTCTCATGCAGTAGAAACCTGACATTCACATTTCCAAAGGGAATCATCTCTTAAAGCAACTGCAAAGCAATTCTGGAAACCTCTAAAAGATGCAAACTAGTTTCAAGTGATTATTAACAGGACCTAGAAAGTTTCACAAAACTTGTGGGCAGATATAGAGGACAGAAGCAATGCCATAAAAGCGAGAGTACAGTCTCAGTACAGACACAATTTCTGAGGGCCCAGCTGAACCTAGCCTTGATTTCAGTAACTCATTTCCACAGCCATAGGTGACAGGCGGCCCGAAGTGACCCACGGTCATAATGACATTCTCACATTCAAGAGGGCAGAAGACATAACGGCTTCATGTTTGCAAACAGTGCTGAACACTATGATTACAATTAAATAAGGGCAAGTGTTAAGAGAAATGAAACCAGGGGCATAACAATACACAGCTATACAAGCTCTTGAGCACAGAAAAGCAAAATGGCAACCTGTCGTAAAAATTCCCTTTATACAGCTTAACAGGACATAAAAAAATCCAAACTGGGGTCTGCTCAGCCATGGTCATGCCATGGGACAGGAGCCCAACACTTTACAACTGAAAAGGCTGATCTAGCCCAAAAAAAAGCTCCTACAAAATCCACACCTACTTCTCCTTTTGCAGTTATCCAAATAAGTTATATTCACTACTATGATTCCTGGGCATTTGTGCTGATCCAGCCATTATTTTACTTCTCTCTCACATGCTTTCTGTCCTCAATTTCCCTTCCTGTGTCTGGTAATTCTGTTTATTTCATTTTCCCCAAGCAGTATGTTCCTCACCCACAGTAAAAAAAGAGGGGAAGGGAGCAAAAGATAAGAGCTAGAACARGAGTTATACCTTCTCCCTGGAAAATAAGAAGTTACTGCATCACATAAATGAAAATAAACAAGAGAAAATGGATTGAGAAAAATGTCAGACCAGAGATACTCTTCCCACAGATAACCCTTCAGGGCACTCAGCAGCACACAGCAAACTTTCCATTATCCCACAGGTTCTTACAAGATGGACCCACATGCATTCCTTCCCATTAATCAWGGAGTCCTACACACTACCATTACAGGAGGAATGCACATGTTATTTGCATGAGTAAGAGCGGTGGAAATGAAGTTTAAAATGTATCAATTTTTTTCATCTGTCAGGGCAGAACATCYAGTTGTGTAACTACCTGGAATTCAGAAAGAAGCTTGGGCAAATTATTTTCACCTAAAAGTCATGAAAAAAAGAAGACAGTTGCTAGGGATCAGAAGATACTGGAGCATCAAGATATTGGCAATACTGGGAAGAAACCTCATTACTGTCACTATTTGGTTATCAAAGTTATTAGAAGAAGGAGTTGTATTTTTTCTTCTATCTTTTAAATGGAYCAAAATTAATTAAATCACTAAATTTAACTGGAATCAAGTTAGCCTTTGTGATATAATTCCATTTTCTCTCTACAGATTCTGGCCTTGTCTGCCTAAGTAGGAAGCTTTAATTTTATTCTTCAGGCCCTTTGTCAGCTTCTCTTTCCTGAATCATCATAATCCTCTGTGAGCTGTGGTAAAATCTCAGATATTCAAGCAGCAATTAGATGATTTTACAATCAAAAAGTTTCTAGCAGCATACATCTAGGAAGACAGACCAGTTCAGAATGAGAAGACCCACGCTGAAAAGTGTGCTATCACTTTCCTGCAAGATACTAAAAGGTGACTGGACATCTGCTGTCTGTGCATATTAGGGAATCATGGGGAGAAGAGAAAATGTTTTGTTAAGCTCCTTTTTTTTTTTTTTTTCCCAGCCCTCCTAAGGCAAGGATCCATGAAAATTCAGAGCAGCACTTCTGAGATAAGGGTGGTTAGGAAACACTCACGTATGTTTTTATGCCAATAATGCATGGTCCTAAGGAAGAGCTTAATTGAGACAGGGAAAAATATAGGCTCCCATGAAACTTTTAGAGGACCAGGATTTCAATGGTGACATTATCTGAACGCTCACAGTATTCTGCACAGAATCAGAATGAGGAATACCAAGATTTACACCTACTTCAGAATATGGCAGAAAGAAAGWACCAAGGTTGAGAACCATTAGAAATTAGGCTGCTTTATCAAAATAAAGGAACCTTCAGCTGACGAAAGCAGGAACAAACCAACTGGTGCTTAAAACTAGGAAAGAAGAATATGAGTAAGCTTTTAAGCAAAAAAAAAAGGTAAGAAAATACCCATGTGGGAAAAGATACCATTCCATATGCGGCTACATCTCTGACCAAATRAAAAACACCATTAATTATTGTTTCACAGAGCAAATAGTTAGATATTCCTCAATTAAAGATACAGTTCATGACTCGGTTCAAAAATCTTGCACAGTGAAACAGTCCACATAGAACAGCAACTATTACATGCCTACAGAAACATCTCTGCAGAGGTATGAAACTCTAAATACCCACCACAATGCCCTCAGATCCAAGAGGGCAAAAAAATAGTCACATTAAAAAAACCCGCAGGGAGAGTTAACTAAATCCTTAGAATTGGCTYCTTGAGGACACCATCGCAGAAAAGAGCCACTTAAGGAAAGGCTTGAGAAAAGGCAGAGGGAAGCCAGGAAGGAAAGGGAGTAGATAACATTCAAGAAGACAAACTTCCAAAGGCTGAAGTCGTGTCTAAAAGMAGAAAACAGAAAGCCTGATGAGCTGTGGGAGATTAGGTGCAAGCACRCCGCAAGGTGGGCCAAAAAAGTGATTGAGAAACAACTTAAGCAAAACTGGTACTGCATTGTTCTTGAGACACAACAGGAGCAGAAGYCTGCCAAGGGCTATCTGAAGATCAGGGCACAAAAAACAGCAAGCAGAGCAAGARGAGCAGTCTTTTGCAAAAGTACATGGAAAAACCACTTCTTTTCAGCTTTGAAAAGAAACATGAACTTGCTTTGTGAGCAGCTAAGAAAAAGATCTGTCTGAAATGCAGCTGAGTGTAGAACAGCTATAGAAAGATTTGACGAAGTGAATACAAAAAAAAAAAATGCCAGAATCAGATTATCTCCACCCAGGATAGCAAAAAATCTCCAGAATGAAGTAATTAAATTATAATAATGAATGGTAAACTCTCAATTCTAAATGCATTATGGTTGGCAAATGGCCAGCAAAGAATTCTGCCATTAATCTATTTTTTTTTCTGTACCTGGAATACCAGTTGCAGGTTTTCTTCCTCCTAAGCAGTATATGGAAGGACACAAAGGTTGAGGATAACCAAGGATGACCAAAGGCCCAGAGAACATGCAGAATATCTCCTTTATATGAGGGATGACCAATAAACTGGGACTATGCTCTTAAAAAGAGGCACATTAGAGGAAATATGACAGAGGTCAGCCACATCATGCATGACACGGAGAAAATGGGTGGGTTATAACTCCTTACCAGTACAAGAAACACAAATTAAGCTACTAAGAGCCTGGTTCAAAACAAACAGAGCTAATTTTTCATCTGACAGAGAGCTCATTGCTTAAGTATTTTCCAGATGCCCTGAGTTCATCTGGATTTTAAGGGAAACAGAGAAAACTTAGAGGATCAATCCACTGAAGTTCACTAAATACTCGAAAGCCCCACCTGGCTCCTTAAATCCCTAAATTAACTGAAGGCAGGGARAATTTGAGGGAGCACAGGCATTTGCTTTTCTTTCTCTCAGGTTCTTACCTTTCTTCCTTATAACAACACAGGTGGGCTAAAAGGACGGGAAAGCGCATTCTTGTCTTTGAGCTTTTTCAGTAGCAGAGTTTAAAACACATGTAAAAAGAAGAAGCCACAACACATCTTTCACCTGTTCAGTGTGTCTTATCCCACAGGCTCCCAATTACTGCTGYGTGCCCTAATTAGGCTGTGCTGTTCATAATATGCAAATAGCCAAGGTCTGTCCAGAGGCTGCAGCCTCAGTACAAAACAAGGAAGGGGAAAGAGTGTAAAAATGCCTCTTTTTTTTGACAGCTCTTGGTTAGAGAGCACCAGCACTGACCCTGGATTCAGCACATTGTCTTGGAATGTTAACAGACAAATATTATCATGTGCAGAGAATCATTCTAAATTCATATCTGTTTATGCAAATCCTGTCAAGCACAAATGTTTCGCTAGCCAAAAATCCTTCTAACAAACCTAACTATTTTCTCCCAGTGTCCTGAATAGCAGTGATACACATGAAATAGTTTTATGCTGATGCATACTGCAATTCTTACCTCTTCATAKGCTTACACATCTGGCTCTAACAAAATGATACTATTTGATTTAAGAAACATTATGGAACTGCCTTATAGAAAGTCTAGTAATGCTGCCAGTAATTAAGGTTGTGCAACAGTTCTCTTCATATTTTCAGCTTCTTACAACAGTTTGGGCTAAAATTTATTGCAGTGATTTGCTGTGCTGTACACAGGATATATTTTTCCATGGATGATCTGTGATGTTCCCAAGGACAACACTGAGAAAAGAACATCCATTGTCCTTTTACTGACCATTCCAAATACTTCTGTATTTTCAAGCAGAGTTCAAAACAGTGGAGTTTGAGCTGTATGTTAGAAGGATCTTCAGCTTCTCTGTGAAATTTTGCTTCATTAATTTGGTCAAATTAGACAGTTGTTACCAGCTAAAATCTCTCAATCTAAGAGGAAAATTATTCTTGAATCTCATTCCACATATTTTAAGAACCTCTACATTCATATCAACTTGCAGCTTGGTTACTACCAGTGCCTTTTAGCTTAAATATCACTATTTATTACCTGAAGATTACAGTCCTTGATTCAGAATATTCTGTCATATCTCTCATACCTCTTCCAGATTTCTTCCTTTCAAATTAAAGTTTATACATTTTCTTTCTCATCTTCTAGTTCAAATCAATTTTCTAGCACATGTGTGACCTGAACAAAAATTACGTAAAATATAATGCAGAACCTTATACTGTTGAATTGATTTTTTTTTTTTTTTTTTTACATCCCAGGATATGAGAGTCACTGTGAGTAACAGACCTTGAGAGATTCATTAGTCCAACCTTCCTGCTCAAGCAGGGTCAGCCCAGAGCATGTTGCTTAGAATTGTGCAGAGCCAGATTTTTAATATCTCCACAGGTGGAGACTACAACCTCTCTGGGCAGCCTGTTCCACTGCCTGACCCCCCACTTACTGTAAGAAAAGTTTATTGCTATATTAATGTGGAATTTCTTGTGTTTCAGCTTGTGCCCATCACCTCCTGTCCTTGGGCACCACTGAGAGGAATCTGGCTCCCTCTTCCCTATGTCAATATAATGTGTATATTATATACATTATATGCATGTTCCTGCCTCCCATCAGTTACACATACACACTGATAAGAACTCCTCAGACCTCACTGCAGGCTGAACAGACACAGTTCCTACAGCCCCTTAGACGCCCCCATCCCTGACTCATCTCTGTGACCCTTTGCTGGATCCACTGCAGTATATCCATGTCTTTATTGTACTCTGAAGAATCCACTGAAACACCTGAGCACATTGACTCAATTACAGCTGCATTAATGGATTCTGTTCAGAGCCATCCAATTAACAACTACTCCACGGATGTATGCCTACAGTCACCTAAACATGCCTCAGTATACCTGACTTGAAGTATTCTTTAGTTGACTTCAGGCATTTTACAGGGACAATTGGCAATATTTCTTTCTAAGTACATTGCTTTTCAGTTCATACCATTACAATTCAGTTTTACAGTTTAGTAAACTGTGGAGTTCAGCTACTGCACACCTTACGCTTTAGGGATTTTAATCTTCACCAATTTAGTTAATARTTTTCCTATTATTTTTCCCCAAATGCTTCAATTAATACTGATCAAACCAATCGGGTTTTCTTGGTCCGGAAAATCTATTAGCACAGATTACTGCGCACAATCAACTTTTGGTAGAACAGTGTTTTATTTTAATTCATTTTTTCTTTATCACTTAGCTCTTAATTCCTCCTTCCTTCAAAATGTGGTCTAAAGCCTGGCATATAACTGAAGACAGTTAAACACYCGTCATTTTTCTTTACAAATAACAGAAACCAAATACTGCCTTTGCCAGTATGTAATCAAAATATTTACAACTTGACAGACGATAAAAATATCAGCCTTGGAATCTCAAGAGTAATACCTCTCAAATTATTTCATCATGCTATTTTAAATACATTCAATTGTAAGTTTTAACTTCCTCTATAAATCAGCGGTGAAGTTAGGATTGACACTTAAGCCTCAGGATTAGATATGAATATTTAGTGTTTTATAATGCTAAATGCTGAGAAAAATAAGGTCTCAAAAAAATCTAAATTCTACTAATGTAATTTTTATCCCATCCATKATCTCCACAATAGAAATACTACTATTCTCTTGTCCTCAGTGATTTTGAAATGGTGTCTTACATTAAACTGAAAATAGACTTAAAGGAAATTAACAAAGTTATTAATATCCATAAWTTTTTAATAGCAATATTTAAAATAAGGACTTTACCATATATTACACAATGATGATGAAACATGGAATAGGTGTTCATCAGTTATACCWCTTGTATATGCCAGAAAAAGAGGTTTTATAAGAAACATTAAGCAATCATGTCATTAGAATTTCACCCTATACTCTGCATTAACAATAAAGCCGAACTAAGAATGAAATAGCAGTTCTTATAATTTTGCAGACCTCATATTTCTGTTTGATGTTCAGTATTTATCTGATGAACACATTACCGAAAAAGTAATTAAAMACACCTTTCTCATAGGCAGTAAAGAATCAAGTATCTATACATACTTTGCTTCTGTTTTACTAAAATACAATCTTACTGCTGAAGTAATACTTTAATGTCACTGGAGAAAACACATTGTTTCCYAGGCAACATACTGAATATGTGCCAATAGACATTGTCTGACACACTAAGGAGTGTTGTGATATTTGTCATTGAGTAGCAAATTGGATGACCAAAAAAATAAAAAAACTTCCCTYATTCTCATGCAAAACAGTATTCCAAAAATAAATATAAAGAGGGAAAAGGAAGGCAAGCAAAGTTTATAGAATAACTACAACAAATACCATTATTTTTAATGTTTTCAGAACTTCCTCTTCACTTGTAGTTGAAAAGCATATGGTCACCAAGAATTCATTTCAAACTGCTCTGTCTAGTTTTCCACTTCTCCTCCTGAATCAAACCAAGAAAAAAAAAAAAAAAAAGCCTTCAGACCACTAACATACCCAGATGATGAAATTCAGTTCTCCAGGAAAGGACTGCATCTATAATGTACTGTGATCAGATACAGATGGTAACAAATAACAGTAGATAATAAATAAGATGATGGTGACTTGAAGGTGACCCTTTAAAAAAAMCTCAGCTTTTTGGATGTATGTCAGAATAAAAACAGTTACGTTAATACTGATTGCCTTCAGRGAAAAATTACATGCACAAACATCACAGGTTAGAGCTCAAACATTTAAAACCTTTTTACACCAATATGGCCAGCAAAGTCAGACACAATTTCTATACAGATCAACAAAAAAAAAAACTATTCCTCATCTTAGGTAATGGTTCCAAGTCAAAATACTTCCATGACCATTTTCCCCATCACTACTAAAGTCATCTAGCTCTATTTACAGAAGTACTGCTCCTTTATGGTRAGCCAAAACYTGAGGAAAGGAGCACTGAYRCKATCCCTCAATCTGCTTCAGGAGGTGCTGGCTACAATGCCCCACAGCTGAAATGCTCTACACGAACGCAGGCAGAATGAGGAGCAAACAGGAGGAGCTCTGGCTTTGGCACTATCCCCAAGATTTGACATCAGTGCTGTAAGTGAAACCTGGTGCGATGAGCCCCTGGGAAAATGGGGTTTTTTGCGGGTASTGGGGTCCATCAGTGCTGGTCACTTTTCAAACATCACCTCCTAAGGGCACAGGAGCAGCCAATTAAGTCAAATAGGCAAGGGCCAAAGGCCTGCTTGGCTGAACAGGAATCTTCTCTTGGATATAAGTCAAAAAAATGTGCGTGCCCCACGGAATCAAGGTCAGGTGACATGACAAGAATACGGATATGCTGCTTACCACCTCAGGGATTAAATTCATGCGGCCAAAGATCAACTGATCAGAACTRTGAGGGTCAACAGAGTGATGGCAACAGGCCTTGTAAAAATAACATTGGCCTGATACAGGATGAGCATGGTCACTTACAAACAGACGTGGACACAGCAGAGATGTTCAACACATTTTTTGCCTCTGTCTTCACTACTGATGACAGACGAAGGGTGGTCTCAGTGCCCTGAGCTGGAGGATGGTGAGATTGAGCAGTTCCCTGTCAGCCATGAAAGAGGCTCCGGCTGGAGAAGGGCCTGCGGGAGAAGCTGGCCGAGGTCACTGCGGCTGCTTGGTCTGGAGGAGACTGAGGGGAGACCTCACTGCAGCTACAACTCCCTTGTGAGGGGAAGAGGAGGGGCAGGCACTGATCTCTTCTTTGTGGTCCAAAGGGAATGGCCTGAAGTTGTGTCAGGGGAGGTTTAGGTTGGATTTCAGGAAAAGGTTTTTCACCCAGAGGGTGGATGGGCACTGGAGCAGGGAAGTGTCACCGGGAAAGTGGTCACAGCACCAACCTGACGTGTTCAGGAAGCATTTTGACAATGCTCTCAGGTACATGGTCTTCAATGGGAGCTTAAAAGGAAGCATTTTGACAACATATTTCCTTTTCACAATGCTTATTTTCTGACTTACAAGGTTCTTGGCCTTCCATTTTCCAGTAGTTCCTTTCTAAACCTAGGCCACTACTTCAGTGGGACCAGAAGTGCTGCTGGCAGGTTGCATGGTTTTCTGATCCAAGACTAAAATGCACACATACACACAGCTCTCACAGTTACTGAGGTTTTTTTACATCTGTTCCCTGACCTAGATTACAGTACAGTCCAACAGACAGGGAGTCTGCTCTACAGAAGCGGGGACAGTAACTCTGTGAGAATCACCAGCAGGACAGCAGGAATGCCTCAAGTCAACACTGCTAATAGACGCTTCATAAAGTGAAAACACAGCCTTATGTATTTTCATGCAATGTCAATTCATAAACCATGCCCATACCCCTTTTGGTTGTAGTCCACTCATTTTTAAACAGGTAAATTCATTTTAGGGTATGAAAGGATATTCTTACTAGCAACTAATTTTTTTAAATTATTTTTAAAAACAAAGTCATCTCCAAGCTCCTTCACACCTGAAATGATTTTCAAATGCACACACAAGACACACAAGTCTGCCAAGGTGCCCTGGGGAAGAAAAAAAATTATAAAACCTTTGTGTAAATACATATAGATATGCATAACTGTATATAAACAATCCTAGCAAGCATTATATGTGTCTGCAYAACATGTTCATRAGSTGCCTTGAASACAGTAATGATATATAGATTTAATYCTGCACTGTTAGCAGTGGGAAATAAAGAAATTATTATCTTAATGACCACCTTTTCAAATAGTTGTATTGCATTTCAACGGTCAGTAAAATAATGTGGCATATTAGAAAAGGAAACTGAAAATGATTATTAAAAAGGTGCTTAAAACCTAGAAGACCAGTATTTAGTTTTTGTAATCTCAAATAACCACTTCTGGGAAAATGGGGTTTTGGGAAAAAAAAACTTGGCCCAGTTCTTACCTCCTACAAAGGATCTGCTATTTATTGATTAGTTCATCAAAGATTCTAACACACAAACAAAACCAGRCATGACATGCTCTGTGTGAACTTACGGATGTCTCCTTTGMACTYAGGCTACATGAACATTGGTGTACAYTATGTTTTTACTTTATAAAATACTTATTAGACTCACACACTTCCTAACTGCTTATACATCTGAATGATTGCAGCAGGGGAAAAGGACTAGCAGATATCTTATTAACTAAACTCCTTCTGGGAATACGTAGTTCAAATAATTTCACCTTGCCTAATATTTAAGTGTAATAAAATTTCTTTTCAAATAGTAAAGMTTTGATTAAGAAAATTATTCTTTCAAAATCTTCTGACTGTGGAAAGAATGTCAAAACACACATAAGTGTGTGTATATATATATATATAATTTTTAAATATATGTGGACTTTATCTGGGAAATAAACTATTTTTCTCCCATTTCATTCCATACTGAAAGTTCTTTCTCCTAAGAAAAGAAATCATATTATTAGCATAAGGTCCATCATCTCCCGGGGCCAAACTTCCAGGCCTGAGCCTGTTTTTCCATTGCCTCATTCAGATAAGATGCATATACATACAAATTATACCAGAAATCAGTGCAAGCACATAGACACATACACACCACTGAAACAATTCTTTAAGAAATGGAACACTCAGAATTCAGAACTTCAAGGATATAAAAAAATACAACTGWCTTCATATTGATTGCTAAACCTACATAGATTATAATGCATATACCTATAGCACCCCCTGGCCTCCAGAATTAAAGGAGTTGATGCAAAAATAGAGACTGTAACTCTTACAGAGAAATCCTCTGTAAGAGTATAATGAGAACACAATGAATTATCACAGGAGCTCTGCAAAGTGATTTCTCTGAAGATTGCAGTCCATAATATGCAATTATACAAGATATAAAGGAAAATACTTTCTTCATCCAATCCAGAGGCAGAGATCCTACTACAGACAGTTGACTATTCCACTTCTTAATTCCAGGTAAGATTGCAATATCATGTTGGAAAAAACAAATTAGAAACCTGTAGATCCCCCTGATGCACACTATTAAATGTTCAGGATGATAAGAGGAACAGTGAAAATATAAACCTAAAAGCTTTGGCAAGTAAATTCTGATTCAATCACAGTGACACTACAGAAAGCATTGTGCTTTTTTCCATTAGTAAAAGATGTTGCTAAGGGTACCCAGACAAACAAACAGGCAAGAGAAGAGAAGGAAAAAAAAACTCAAACAAAAATGTCTGGAAACAAAAAATTAAAAAAAAAAAAAACCAAAACACAAGGTGTCAAGAGGCTGCTTTCATCTGAGAAGATTGATACAAAATGAATCTTTGTTTTGCAAAGATCTAGAAATCTTTTAAAAAGTATACAGTCTTTTAAAGCTAACAATAAACTGAAGACATAATGTTAAAAGATTCAAGGTTATGTTATTAATAGAATAGATGTGCCCAGCAATATTCTTACGACTCATACAACATATAGTAATACCAGAATGAAAATTTCAAGAAATACATCAATATTCATTAATTAGTGTCATATCACAGCCATCTGACACTATCTCTGTCTAAGTAAGAAATCACAATGACAAAGGCTCCTGGGAATCCCATAATTATCAGCAGTCAGAATTAGAGTGAGGGTCCCGAGAGAACAAGACCTATGCACAAACTGTGGATGTGAAAAGGATCCAGGAAATGAATCCTAGTCCTGTCCTTCAGTCAGTCAATTTAYCTTCATCCTAAATATTGCTCCCTTTCATAAACTATAACCTAGCACAATGACTGGTGTGTCTGAGTGGATTTTCTAATAGGAAAWCTCTTTCTTTAAAGTTACCTAGAGAATCAAATCCTTTCCAATTGCAATTATCCCCTTCTTAAATACTTGCATGTCTTTTGCCAGCTTCTAACCTTAATATRTTTACACCTGTTACCTCAAGGATATTTTTATTATGAAACTGTTATTCATACACAMAAATTAATAAACCACCACCATTTATAAGTCTGATTGTCTTTGTTGAGACTAAGCCAGATGTTCTCCTGGACCTCTCCCACAACTTAAGGTTTGGTTTAATTCTTGTTATTTCCAATTCTTCAGTTGTGGCAGGTTCACTTAGAAGTAAGAAATAAATAAAGCATATGTCTCTTTTGACAGATTTTATAAATACTTCAGATCGTTATATACAACAACACTCAGCCTCCAACTATCTTTACAAGAAACAAGCTATTATGGAATTTTTTAAAAGCCATTCAGATAAAAGATGACGCCCTCTTCTCTACACATACAAGAATAATCTGAGAAGGCTTGCATGTGCACAAGTGTCTTTATTGTTTTCCTAACTCATTCTTTTGCAGGAAAAATTCTATTGAAAGATGCCAGGGCAACCCTTTAAAAAACACACAGATATATACACTCAATGCCAGTTTGAGAAACAACATAATTTGAGTAGAGCAATATTTTTCAGAGCAAAAGCAAAATRTAGTTTTAGGTCTGAAAGGAAAGTTGCTGAGGGGACAGAGGGGGAGTAAAGCCTGTCCTGGTTCCAGCCAGTAGGAACATCTTTGCAGTACCTAGGAGGTGACATGGCTAGGACCATGAGTTATTCTATAGCACCTCACTTCATTTTCCAGGGATCAATATAGCATGGCAGCGGAAGCAGTGAGGTACTGTTTATTGTCAAGGGGTTTGCGTGTGAATCATTCATTTCTTGTACCCTCTGTCATAGACAAACAGTAACAATGCCAATCTCATTGCTGTTTCCAGTCAATTCTTCTTATCTCACACAACTGTTTCTCCAATTCCCATCTCCAGCCTGCCACAGGGAAGGGGAAGCAAACAAGCAGCACATTTAGAGAGTCTCAGTGGGAGCACTAAATTCGGGAGTACCATCCCCAAGCCATGACAGAGCCAAGCAGTGTCTCTCCAAAATTAATTTCTTGATGTATAACATTAGTTTGTGTTGATGGCATTGTCATTACAGGGAAGAGTATTTAAACATGTGTGTGCATGTATGTGCACATACATACATATGCATGTGTGTGGAGATATATATATATATATATATACACACACACAAATTAATATATTCATTAAAGAATGAAGCCTAAGTTTTTCATTGCATTTGTTCAGACTCAAAGGAAGCAACTGTTCTCCAAAGGAAAAAAAAAAAAAAAAGTTACTTCAAAGGTAATTGCAAAAACTGCAGCTTTGTGATTCACTTCTTCCTCACAGATTTTGTGGCAGTTAGACTTACTTTGAAGTGAGAATAAGCTGCWGAAATTGAAAGCTGTCAAATTTATCTGAATTATGCTTTTGACTTTCRTAGTCTCTGAAAACTCTTGTCCAACGAAAACCATCTTCAAACCATGAAATTAATCAAAGTTTCCTAAACCATTGGACACATAAAATAGTCAGAGACTTCCACAACATCTGAAGATGTCACTGTTTTGGCTATGCTACTCCTCCCTGCTCAAGACAACAAGTGCAACCCTTCCTGCCACTCTCAAGAGCTGTGGATATGATAGAGCTGGTAACTGCAGGATCTAGGGACAGCTCCCAACATCTCTGCCTTCAGCAGACCCTATCAGCAAGAGGACCAAGGGAGGAACCAGGGAGCAGCACATGCAGGGAGCTACCAGGCAGGACAGACAGTGCACTCTTGGTCAGAACTGTCACCACCTGAGAAGGTACAGAGAACATGGAGGGACAGTGAAGAAGGTAAGGCTTGAAGAAAAGAAGATACAGAGCAAAAAATAAAACAGATAACAACAGAAACGAAGTAAGCAAGAGGAAAAAATGCRGTGCCTGACAGCCAGTAGAAAGTTCATCAGCAAAAGGACTAAAGAGATTCTATCTGAACCAGGCATCGAGTGTTAACTCGATCGAGTGGTTGAAGGGAAATAGTGTGAACACAGAACTAACAATGCTTCAGCCTCTGGATTGCATCTTGCAGCAGAACAGCTGAATGTGCCTTCCAGCCTGAGACAAGCCAGAGCATGGACCACCAGGGCATCTTTACCACAGCACTTGGAGCAGTTCAGCTCAGCCAGTGGTGAATTCTTTCTTCATTTCCCTCAGCTGCCAGGACAAAGGCTCCAAAGACAGCTCACATTACTTCAAGGACTCTTCATAAGCATTTGCCGCCATGTTAACATTCTGGAGAAAGGCCAGGGATGCCAGAAGACTAAGAAATCTTGTACCAAGATAGAGAGTGTCTTCTKTAGGCTTCACATTTCCTTACAAACTGACCCACAGATCAAACGCAAAACAACCCAGACAGGGASATTTCTTTACCTCATAAAATTACACATCTGGATCAACTAAGACAACAATGTGGTTCATTCAAAGACATCCCATCAACAGAATGGAAAATCAACTTTCCTGTTCTGGTTGCCAAGCAATTGTGAAGAAAATTGCTGAAACCATCAATCATGTACACCCAGAACAGGCTAATGCCCTTCAAAGTTGGAAGGCAACTTAGAGGTGAGTTATTTTGCTATTTCAATTTAACAGTCATTTTAGTATGAACAGAATGGCTCTGTTATGAGGCTGAGAGGAAGGAAGGAATAGAAAAGATGGAAGGAATAGAAGCAAAGTTTCATCAAGTAGGAAGTAATGTCRATGTTCTCATTTGGCAGACAGGGTAAGGCCCATGGTTTAAAGTTCAGGCATGTCAATTATTTTGCAAGCATCTATGAACTCAGACAATGCAGAACAGTGAAAGCATTTTGTATTAGCTCTTCATTTCATTCATAGGATTTCTTCACATCCCCTCTGACTGCTTTTTCCAGAACAGCACTATCAGCAGTTCCATGAAGGTAAAGGGAACAGGCACCAAAAATGTTACCACAGTTTCCACAGGTTCCTTAATTCCAATACCATAATCCAGAAGTTTTACGAGAAACAAAAACAAGGGGAGGGAAAGGGTGTTARTAATTGCATTCCTAATGATTCCAGTGGTACATATATGTTCAGTAGAACAGATACTTTCTCAAGGTAGGCTGTTTTAATACCAATATGACACTATAAATGAACACAGTGTCAAGAAATAAGTAACCTTGATAATGTAAATCATTCTTTACAGTAATAAACTGTGAGTAGAGATGTAAAAGACTGAAAAAAGGAGGACTGGGGAAAAGAGAAGTCAAGAAAGAAAATTGCATGAGAAATGAGGGATGTGTAGACAAAGTAAGAAAATAATATAAAAAGAAGAATGAGTGATAAGAAAGTGAAACACAAGACAAAAGTGGTAATAAAAAAAAGGAAATCAGCAGAAACTAGGGCATGGATCCAGAAAAGCACTTATGTTCTTAATATCAAGTATGCTATTATATATATGAAGCACACTACAAATACARTTAGTGATATATCTTGAAAGACAGGAATTTACAATCAAGGAAAGAAAAGTAACACATCAAAGAACAAAAATCTTCAAAAAATAATRAAAGAGTTCAACAGAAGACTAGACAAAGACTAAATACAGAGTGTGAGCCACCCTTGTCATAGGGCACTTTCTTCTGAATTTTCAATGTTAAAGAATCTTTGGATACCCTAAAAAACGTTCATAATTAATTTGCAAATCAAAAATTSCTGGATCCAACTTGGGAAAATTACATACCATTTAACAAAAGAAGAGATAATATTTTTTTCTTAAAGTTTACAGACACAGAGATGCAACAATTAGACAGCAAAAGCTGTAAATGCATCAATACCGAATCATATATGTACATATGAGACACATACACACTCCCTTTCTCATTTCTATTTGAACTATTCATTCAAGGTAGTAGTTTCACAGGTATGAAAACAACAAGGATTAAAATCAGTTGAGACCAAACCCTCGTCTAGAGAATATGACTGGTATTGTAAATCATTTAAGCATACTTTACTGGCTCCTGGAAAATGCTATAATTCAAAAAAATATCACAGTTCRAAAAAATAAAAAGGAAAATTAAAATGTCTTTCACTTTTGGTTTAAAAGATGAACAAGTGAAAAATTATAAATTTAGTAATAGTTTRGGATAATAAAATTTTAGCTTCTCAATGGCAAGCTTAAACACATGCAGAGAATATATTCATAGAGTGAAAACAGACATAAAGGCAGTATTTCAGGAATTCTGTAAAATTAATAAYTAATCTAAATAATAATAACTGAAACAAAGGGACACAAAATAATGCAGCAGTTCAGGCAGGGAAGGCTGTTTTCTAAAATATTTAGGAAACAAAAGAAATCCTAATATTTATATGAGATAGTTCTCAAAATGAAATCAGTATTCTCAATTAACAGCAATGCAAAGAAAACATAGCAGCATTCAGTAAGTCTGTTCTGGTTCAGAAAATCAAGGTTTTGATTTAGAATCACAGACTAATATAATAATATCAGCCAATAGTATTATATAAGTACACTGTATATATACGCATACAGTGATTCTTCGTAAATTAATCTAATAAATCTTAATTCAACATTTTTGGCTGATAAAAATAGCATTGTGTATATTTTGCCTACTGTAAGGTATGTTATATAACAGTCCAACAATTTGGTAAAAGTATGAAACAAAACAAATTGCCATATAATAAAATGAAAGAAAACTGTTTACTCGATTAAAAAAAAAAATGCAACAATGAAGAAAATTATGGAGAAAAATCGACTGCAAAACATTCACTATTGCAATTCACAGGTTTTTTCTGTATTTTTCTCAGGGTCATAAATGCAAGAATAATAACATTAGGAACCAGATGTGCAGAAAAATACAGTACTTGGAATAATAAATATAAAAATACTGCTTTTAATCAAGAAATACAACATGGAATGTTTTATAACCTTCCTTCAGGAAAACAACAGAATTTCCATTACAGCTAAATATAAAAGCATGTATGGGGGGGAGGGGGACAGTGTGTGAAACAAGCCATTTGCTAGACATAGTCCTCTGTCCTGAGAAGTGACTCACTAAGATTTTCAGTACTAGCAGTCAGCCAAACGGGAGCTGTCAATGCTACTCTGTGCCCATAGAGTTTGAAAATCCTCWTGTAATAGAGCTCAGTAGGGAGAAACATGATAGCAAGAAGAGCCACATTTGCCTCTGTTTATGACTGACAAACCACCTCCGGGGAATACACACACAAAGACCAGAAATAAACAGCACTTTTTACCAGCACAGATAATTACCCATYGGGATCCTATGCCGTGCTGATATCAGACTGGTCTCAAGTAGAGAGAGTTGCAGAAGCAGAGTTGCTTTGCACAACCAGCTATATTTCAAAAATATTTGGATAGCTCCTGTAGGCTGTGCTACAAAACAAGTCAGCAAGGACGGTCAAAGCAGACCTTTGCAGTCACTCAAGCTCTGAAAACAGGACTGTGCTCCTGTGGGAATTATGTGTAAGGCAAACTCTGCAGCAAAGAGATGTTTCCCAAGGTCTGTCTCACAAAGCCTCACAGCACCCAGACACCAACAGCAGAGACAAGAGGAGAACAACATGATGTTGCAAGACACAGTGATGTGAGAAATCTAAGCAGCACTGCCACGCCAAACTTCCTACCTCTGTTGAGGCTTTTCCAGCTTCCTCTTGCAAGTGCAAGAAGGTGGTAACTTTATTGACACTACACTTTCTTCAAATGTGCAGAATCCCCAYACCAACATACCAAATTCAGTCACTTGGTCACCACATCAATGAGAAAGATATTGTCAGATTAGAAGGTACCAGGATATGAAACATTTAAGCTAGTCTAGTAACTTGCCAGCAATTGATAAAGTTAGGCATATTGATAAACTATTTAGCTGGCAAATTCCAGAATATAACATACTAAAAAGAAAATAGCGCAGGAGATGCACAATACAGCACGACTTAAGATAACATTTAGAATGAATTGTAGGAAACAAAATGTAGCTGTCAGAAAACATCCTTACTAATAGAAGATATTCAGCTGCATGGCACYTATTGGTGGGGATGGAGAAGAAAGACTCACTGATGGTACTCTTAAAAAGCTGGAAAATTCGGACATATCTGCCCTAAGCAGAACATGGAAGGGAACACCCAATACACTCTTGCTATTCCTGATTTCTTCAACYATGCTATAGCTGGTGACTGGTGATATATAATATATATTTGCCAGAGGTGAGACAAACTATGTCAGTAGACAGAAAATGGTTCCATACAATCAAGCAAATATCAAAGTTGTCCATGATTGCAAAACAAAGCCTTTAGACACTATTAACTGCTTCAGAGAGCAGATAAACACAAAACTCACAAGACAAGCAAATACTAATTTGACAGGGCCTCATAATTTGGAATATTGCTACCAAAGAGCCAATTTTTAATAGCAGTCATAAAGCCTTTAAATTAAGCATTTATGCAGGAGAAAGAGAAGCCAACAAATCCCCTAGAATTCTGCTTGATTGGAAAAATAGGAAATTAAGGAGTTGCAGTAAAACAATTTCCAAGCAGACAAACGGAAAAGCAAAAATATTTGTAGGTAGTACAGAGAATATATTGAGTGATGCAGAGCAAACATGAGGAAAACCAAAACAGCTAACTATCAGTGTAAGACATTATCTGGAGCAGCCCTTCAAAAAAAAAACCCTGAAGCTGCTGTCTTAATGATGACAATAAAAGACAAAATAAAACTCTGGCAGACTGAATGTAAAAATGTAATAAGCCAAGCCAAATTGTTAGTTTGACAAATAACTCGCAAGGGTTTTTTTCATGTTAGGGTAGTACGAGTGAGGCCAACTGCACTGAGTTGGAAAAGGATTTCACAATATAAAGGATAGGATGAAATGGCAGCTGGAATATAATAAAGAGCTGAAGGTTAAAGAGTATATTGAACAAATGATGAGTAAATATTCAACTTATTTAGACTAAAAAACACCAAAGATCATAGGAAAGCTGATTACTCCCTATAAATATGTTAGGCATAAACATCAATACTTAAAAAGGTATTTCTCACAAAAAAAAAAAAAAAGAAAGCTTGCACTGCAAATAAATTTACTATGGAAATTACAAGCTTCTCAGCTGACAGAACAGTGAAGCTCTAGATCAGTCTGTCCATGAGATGAAAAACAGCCTAACTGGGCTTTAAGATAAATGTGGATAAGCACAGTGAACAAATTACACAATCTGGTTGCTATGACAGCTCAGTGCTGGGTTAGCCTTCCAACTTAGGCTGGATTCAACAAATGAGTCTAAAGCAAAAACTTACCAGCATAAATCAGGTGCATCATGAGCTCTCTCTATGCAGAAGCAAGTCACAATGTATTATTATCTATGCAGAAATAAGTTGTGCTTAAATGCAAAATGTTTCTGCTCCTCTCTGTACAAGAAGCCTTGGAGTAACATGCACTAGACTTCAATCACTAGACCCAGATTTAGTTTGARAGTGTTTTCTTAAGGGAAAGACTTTATATCCAAAATATCTGGTTTTGCTTTTGATAATGTTTCTATAAGAATAYAGGAAGCTTTAAAGSCTGAAGGTACAGTCTTAAATAAGATGTTATTTGTCTTAGAGGAGAGCCAGTGCTGAGACCAAYTAGTGACATGATAGTTAGCTAGAAYAGGGAAGGAAATTCRTTAACAAAAATAAACTGTGTCTATGCTACTGGTGTTCACAGCAGCAGTGAGGTTTTAAAGTGATTCCTTTCATTGGCTTGGATTACAGAGCAGCTGGAATGTGCAAAAAACAAATTCCATTTGGGGTAAACTAAACTGAAAACTGTTCCAAAAGTGTACCAAACACAGACTGACTCCTCACGGGGACACAAGGCTGGCTCTTTGGGCAAGCCAAGTGACAAACCATATGCCTGGCACTGAATGTCAGCCAGGACACCAGACCTCACTGTCTCATCACAGCTTTGCCACACATTCACATGGATGGAAGCCAATATCTGGAAACCCACCAGGAAGGCCATGCCATGAAAGCAGYACAAATAGGCATGGTCCTATGCCAATCGAAATAGCCAAGTGGGAGGATCTAAACTGACCAAGTATTTACYAGAACTGTTTTACAGAGGCAACAGGCGGGGTGGAAGGGTTGATAACACCAAAGCAGCTCATATGACTTCAATTAAAAACATATATTTCCCAGGAACAAAAATTTTACCTTGAACATAATGAGTTGTACAATGTTTTGTCTAGTTTTCAATCCTTAAAGTTACCAAGGATCAAATTTGCTGAACAGTTTGTCTTACTTGCCTCAGTTTAATCCCCAAGGGAAAAAAGGTTAGTTGCTTGTGACTAGTTCTTTTTAAAAAAAAGAAAAAAAATCATAATTGATTTGACATATAGTTCATTAAGATTCTTGAGTCTATACTTCTCTACTTTTCTCTGGTTTATTTTTAAGCTATTTCTACAAGTACATCCTTTATGTCACTAGATTTTAAGAGAAAAGAAACTAATATTAAAGACAATTGTTTGTCAAAAGTCCAAAAAGAATTATTAAAGTAATCTTCTGTTGTGTCCCTTTTTCTCTAAATTTACTTTCCCACTGTTTGAAAAGGGCATTTTGCATACAAAACTTTGCCAGGAAGCAACAGCAAACACTTTATTAAGAGAAAGAMTACCCAACCAAAAATGAGGTGTTAAGGAAATAATTATGAACTTCCATGRTGCATGTAATGACAAAATTTCATTCAGGCAGTGCCTTTGAAGCCCTCCTGCTTTAAAGTCTGTGCATGCATATGTATGAGCAAGCTCTTGTGTGTCTGGGAGTGGAGGACCAGGCTYTATTAGCGTGTTTTGTCTCAAACACGACACTRTTGGGACAGGAAAGATGTGATCAGAGGAGAGGATCCGGCAGAGCCCTCTGCTGAGCCAGCTTCCTGATCACCTTGACACTGGTGTCCGTCCTCTCGAGTCACTTCCTGGAGGAGGGCTCAAGGGGCTGGCTGTGCATAYGCAAATAAAACAGTGCAAAAAAATCTCTTTTACACTATGGGGTGTGCACCAGTTTAACCACAAACGGAAGGGGTGCAGGGCCCCTCACTCTTTTTTCTCACTCTTTTTTCTCTCTCTTTCGCTCTCCTTGTTTACCCCAGCTGCAGACTATCCATGGCAGGAATCAATGCAGGAGCTAAGGACTGAAAATATTCTTTGTTCTCTCCCTTTTCTGTCTTTGTCTCTCTCCTCCGCTACTTTGCCTGGGCAAAGCATGGCTGTTATATTCTACTCTGTACTGAAGTTTGCAGTGGGAGCAAGAAGCTTTCGGAAAGGTGTTGTGGCTCATTAGTCCACACCTTTGAGTAGTGGTGTTGTGACTTGCTAACCAGCACCTTTGCTTATGTGTCATGGCTTGTTAGCCAGAAACTTTCAGAAGTTTGCTGTGGGAGTTGAGAACTTTCTGAACTGTATGGTACAAAATATGTGTGCTTCTTAGCCATCATCTTTGAAAAAGTGTGCTCTTAGAATGTAAAGGCTTGTTAACCAGCACCTTTAGAGCCTAAGGAGCAGAGTTAAGGTGACTGTACAGAAAATTAACCTGACACAGTTGTCTTGCTCAGCCTGAGGAGAAGTTACAACAAGGATTGTGCTCCCTACCARTGGTCATGGCACTGTTACACCAGCACACACAGAAACACCATTGGAAACACCATTTTGCCCTGTTTGGTGCAAAACAGCTGGATACARCAACACATACAACAAGAAACAAATCCACAAGAAATATGAACAGTTTAAATTACAGAAAGTTCAGATTGACAAAGCAGAACAATCAAACTGGCTGGCACAAAAATATTAGCACTTCTTTCTCCTGTGAAATACGTCGTCTTCCTAATGAGTGCATGAAATAAAGAGTTCAGGGTTGCTTTTACATCCRAATGTGTCCAAGCAAGGTATCAATGCCTGTACAAAAAACGCCCTACAGACAAGCCAGAGGAAGACAATACCGGCAGAAATTGAATGATTTCTCAGGATAGTGGGAACACAACAGTTGCAGATGTATTTGCCTACTAGCCTCAGCACAGTCAGAGATTAATGGTATTTTGGAATGAATAAATTGTTGATTTACAGCCATATAGCAATGTGAGCCCACATACACCATTCAAGGCCATTACCTCAAAACTGATGAAGCCAATAAAATGAGCAGTGAAATTCTTCCTACTGTTTAACTGCAAAACAGAATCTCAATGACCTTATTTGTGAAGACACAGCCAGTTTATCTCTACTTGAAGAACRTAGAAGGCAAAACTATAGTGAGTTACACTGAAGTTACCCAACATGTTTCAAAGAACAAAATACAAAGAAGATGTAGCTTTCTGTTGGTTTGGATTTCAAACCAAATGATTCAACAAAACTGCCAAAATTCATATCTGACAAATTTKGGCTTTATGGTGTTTATGTTTAGCTGCCACAGATGATACAAAGATTGAATCGACAGTTATGATAATCCGCAAGGCATCTTGGCAGATCCAACCTGTAATTGCTGTGCYATTGAAAGCCATAAAAATTGTCAATGAAAACTATTCAAAATGGAACAGATACAGAATTAGTATCTCTATACAGCATTGTAATTAGACTCTTTCAAAAACAAAATAACTGAAACAGAAACACATAATTCCAGTCTTGTTTAATTGCAGATTATTCTCCTCTAACTATTCTCCTTTAACTATTTAACCTTTTTAAATAATAAAACATAGGACAAATAGTATTTTTAGTACCAAAAAAGATCTTTTCAAAACCAAATAATATTTCCACTTTAAAAAATTAACCAAGTTTTACAATTTACATTTTAGAACACACTTAAATAACAAGATCCTATTCTTTTTCTGCAGTAAGCAATTGTAACAACAGAAATTATTAAAAAAGAAAAAAACAAATAGAGACAACCCAAATGATAGGTCAATGAAATTATAAATAAAATTATTTCTAGCATCCAATATAGAAAAGGGCTTTTTAGAACCAAAGAACTCTGAAAATACACAAATGTTAGCCCCCACAAAAATGTATCTTGTAGATCTAGCAAATTATTCAATACCAAGTATTTTTTAAAAAATCTTTTCCTCCAGTTTTATCTTCTCCAACTAGTTTGCAAGTATCAATTGAATGCTGCCAGACTGAGCTGTTACTAGTTCCTTGGAATGTGGGGCTTTTTTTTCTAAAATTAATAAAGAGCAGTATTTCACCCTTGGTCACATCCATCTGCAAGACAGCATTGCACAAATTTATTTCATATTCATCTATAGCACTAGTCTCCAAATTAGAAGAAAAATAAAAGAGAATAATAGGTTAAAAAAAGACTAAATGGTCATATTTTTTAAATGTGTCTTCAGGGGAAAAAAAAAATCTGTGTCTAAATTCCCATTACACTATTTAGCTAGAAATGGAAACAGACATCAGAGTCACTGAGTGTAATCCTTGGTACCAAACCTTCACCTCCTGTAGCCAACTCCCCGTGYCTGCTGTAAACAGGGACATGTCCTAGCCTCCCCCTCTGCTAGAAGGCTGAGCCCATCTATTTTCCAGCTCCAGTCTGAATTTATTCACAGTCACACCTGTTTGGATTTATGTTGGCAATTGCTTYCAGCACAAGTGTTCCAAATCTCATCAAGATAAATAGTCTTTAAGTAAAATCATCACCTACAGCATTATGGCAGAAAGAGATTTAAAACAATCTTTCTGAAATGTAAGTCAAGCTATTAGTTTTTGCCATTTTTATTTAAAATTGTATCCATATGTAAATGTGAAAGGTATTGAGCCCTCTACACATTTCCTGTTCATTTAATGTTGCTTTTTATATATAAAAAAATGAAACTTTTGTTTTGTCTGTTCTTTACTTTTGTGCATTCATTTCTTACCCAATGATCTCATGTCCCCTTGCACCATTCTTCATCAGGCCTCTAAGTACAGCTCTGCATGCAATGTATGGGGCTGGGGCTTCATGATTTTCATTAGCCTCCAAGGGCTCCCATGAGATCTGTTTCACCCCCCACTCTTTCCACAAACCTTGCCACAGCCTGTGAAATCTCCCGCTTCCCCCCTCAGTTTCTGGAGACTCCACAGCAAGATTCAAGGACTCAGTGTAAGGACTCAGTCCATCCTGGCTCTGTCCCTTTACTTTCTGCTTGCACCTTTCCCTCAGTACTCCCAATAATTTTACCCTTAGTTTTCTCATTCTCTTCATCAGTGTCTCCTCCTACCATTCTGCCACACTGTGGTGCCTGGGGAGACAGCAGACAAAAGATGTGGGATTGTAGTCTGCTGCCAGAAGTAACCTGGAGTAGCTGCTTGCAGTGTGCCATCCCTTGCTGGACAGTGACATTTCAGGCATGTCAGGGTGTATTGGGCAATGCCAGTGACAYAAACATGGCCATCACTCCAAACAAAATGATTAATGGCTGAACTGGGGCAGCAAAATGACAAGGTCTAAAATATGAGAGTGACRGTCTAAGATTAAAGTCTACATATGACTTCCGATCTCTCCCCARAGTAGCAGTGCTGTTATGGCTCCAAATGGTGGAGGGGAATTCAAAGACTGATGGGATCCCTGTGGCTCAGAAGGACCTCCAGGTCCCTGTTATGTAGCACAGCCCCYTGCACAAGCAGGGTCACCAAAGCAGTTTAGTTTACTTGGGTTCAGGGCTGGGTCCGGTTGMGTTCTGAACATCTCCATCATGGAGACTCCACATCCTCCCTGGGAAACATGTGCCACTCTTTGACTGTCCTCATAGCCAATTCCACCAACCCCCTTTTATATTTTAGTATGTTCCTTTTCAGAAAAAATGGTGACAGTTGAGCATGATGAAAGTAAATAAACCAGCAGGGGGAAAAGAAAAAGTGATAACACAGGTCTTCTAATTTAACTCATAATATTCTARTTATTGCAATTTCTCCAGTTACCTCAAGATTGGCACAATTCTTAGGCTGGAGAGTTGTGTTCATAAGTATGAGCATTATGTTGTAGGAAGCAACAGGGAATCCAGCTCTGAGCTGCAATCTCAAAATTCCCACTATTTGTACATTGGTACCATGCAAACTCATGAAGMAAAGGCAAATAGGCAACAATGGGTTAGAACTTCGTTTATAACCTAAGGAACAAATTTTTCTCTTTAAATCAGTATRAACGATCTTCAGTCCTGCACATGCTTCATGTTTTATCAACAAAGCCAGCAAAGCAAAACAAACCTTTAGATAAAAGTTCTGTAAGAATGGCTTCTAAATTTCATCTAGTTTGCATAACGGATATAGCTTTTTCCAATTGTTTTCAGTTTCTGAGTCAGATATTTACACATAGGTGTTGCTGCACTTTTGACATTGCAACAATTCAACCAACACATAATTTGGAACCTTTTTTCCCGGTGTCTATGATGATGAGAAGAACTGAACAGGAAGCCTAACATGCTCTTTCTACTTCAGTGTAACCATTAAGYGAAATTTCTCTGTTCAAAATTAATTTGGGGAAGGGGAAAGAGAAGAAAGACCTCCAACACACCTTCATTTAATACCTGCTCATTAGGGTAYAGGTCAAAAACACAAAAAATAAAGAAATATGCAGTAATGGCCTCTGCACCTCCAAGTGATGTCATCTGAGGTTCAGGCAATCAGCCATGAAGSGAAATAGATTCCAGCTTATTTCATTATGCTTTTTTCCAAGTACTTGTTTTCAAACTTATATATGATATCAAGGCATATCACTTAGGGACAAAGTTAAAATAAGCTCAGCAATACTTAACGCTAACTCCAAAACTTAAAAGTATACTCCAGAGCAAGAACATGTCATTTGGAAGAAAGAAATTTTTTTTTTAAAAATCAAAAAAAATTCAATCAAAGAAAAGCCAAAACCCCCCAAACAGGAAATAAGTAAAACATACATATATACAGCTATGAGGGAAAATTTTTTGTTAAATATGATTTTCCAAAAATCAAAGGAAAAAAAAGAAAACTAGTTAGACAAAACCATTACTCAGTAATTACCAGGTAAATTTTACCAGCTTAGAGTTTTACCAACCAATTTTACCAACCAAGAGTTCAGAGTCTGTGTCAAAAAATAGAAAGATAAGAATCTTACTTTGCATCAGGAARCACCCCTTGTGATAAATCTCACTAAATACATGGTTTCAATATCATATGCTGTAAGTAGTGCTCCRCATCAGCTGATACCAAAATACAGTATTTCGCTTCATTCATACCAGAAAACTATGCACTGCCTTGGGTGCACAACTGCCTTTTAATTCAAATAACTCCTTTCCCCATTATGTCTCAGTCAATGGGTAAAGACACCACCATGTGATTTCAGATCATTTTATTTATTATTGCCCTCCTACCCACATGAAGGGGCTCAGGAACGGGACAGGGGGGTCACACCGGTCGCTCTCAACTGTAGCACAGGATTTATGGCACCACCGATAGCACACATTACACAAAGTCCTACTAGACCTGAAATAATCACCGTAAAACATACTTGAGGCAACTTTTGCAATGCCTTTGGCTTGTTTTTTGTTGCTTTTTTAGGCTTCTCAGTGACACTGCAGGACACAGGAAAAAGGTAACATAGTAAGAAAAGTAATGTTTGAAAGASTAGAAAATAAATCCAAACCAAAACACCCAGCTTCCAAGCATTTCAATAGATACAGTTGGTTGTGCCCAGCAAAGGATCATGGTAAAAACAGCATTTAAAATTGAGTGTGAGGGACAGAAACTGCAAAACCAAAAGTTTTTTTCTGACTTACATTGCTCCCAGCAGGCTGTTGCCATTCCCTCTGCAGGGCTCTCACTGGCTAGGGGGATCACATGACACTGGGAACCAAAATAGAAAAGTCTCGGGAGCAAGGAAGCTGAACCAGAAACACATTTACAAGAAAAGACGTATCGTGGGCACGATAACATGTCCTGAGGAGCCGAAGGTGGTAAATTTAGGCAGGAACCTAGGCTGTGCTGAAAAATGGGTAATGCCTTGAACTTTGCAGTCCAGCATCGGCTGTCTTTTCAATACATGGGAAATGTTCATAAATCTCAGCCTGTGTCTGTACGTAACTAAACCTGTTAACTGCTCTAGTAAATCATCAGACCTTAAAAGAAAACAAGATCTCTCAGATTTTAAAATAAATCTATTGAAGTTTAAAAAAAAACCCCACCGTCGGAACCATTTTCATCTTCAGGCTAAGGTTTCTAGTAGGTTGTTTTGTAGAGAGGAAGCAATTTTTTAAAAGCACATGCTCTTAAGATAATTGGGTGAGCTGTAAACACATTTCAAAGATTGCTTTCAATTCTTTCACGAGTAAAAAATATGGTTTCAGACTGATATGCTTGTAAAACATCACCGTAAATCTATAAATCTAATAATCTAACCATAAAGATATAAACAAAGATGCAAAGAATCCRAGTTAAAAGCTAAAAAGATGAGTCAGTGACCAAATGCCAGCTCTCTCCAACAATAAAATATACTCTGATTTTAAGGTTGCTGCTTTGTTATCTCTGTTAGAAGATCAACTCTTCCAGTTTTGTAAAGCTTGTAGAAAATAAATTCCAGCAAAATACTGCTCTCAGGATTACAGGAAATACAAGTTACTTTCTGTTACAGCTAAGTTTTTTGCATATCCTAATCATTTGAAATTAGATKGTTACAATTTTACATTCTATAAAATGTCAAGCATTTCCTTGTTTCTAGTGAAACTCAGGACAGTTATTGCAGAAAGAGGGTTTGCTGAAAAATGCAAATTGCASTAGAGAAATGGTGATCAAAGAAAAGAGAAATATGCTGCATGTCTTAACAGGAAAAGGACGGGAAACAATTTCTTGTTCTAATCCTTAAATGCAATCACCCTCACCTTGCASTCATAAGGCAAAAATATTGAAAATCCCACTCTTTCAATGCAACTGGCTCACAAGTCCTTCTAGACAAATCCTGAATTAGAGACTGCAATTCAAAATCCTAGCAGACATAGCAGATTCTCAACTGTGTGTAAAAAAAAAAAAATTGAAAATAATATAAACATTACTTAAGAAACTAAATTAATATCATTTCATTAAAAAAAATACACAAAGGTAATTTTTCTCAATAATAAAATCTCTGATTAAATTTCCCAGAAAAAAATKTGTGCATATATCAAAATATATGTATCATTAGAGAATATCTTCAATCAAGACAGGTAACTTGATATTTTTTTWAAAATAGGACCCGTTTTATTCTGCAGGATATCCCAATACTTAAACTGAATTTTTCACAGTGAGGTGCAAGTCCACATRAACGTGGTAGCATAAAAAGGCTCCTTGTATCTTCCCTCTTCTTATTAACAGGTGTGAAAGGAAACTTGAACATTTAATCAAAGTAGTAKAAATATAGAAATATAAACCAGAGCTGTTGTCATGGGTTATTTAAATATAAAGAAAACCTTTCAAAAACTACAAATTCTGAAGTGTTTGGTGGGCTTTTTTTTTTTCCTGGAAAAATAAATAAATTTTGAAAAGCATAGTACATATTACAGTGTACATGCTTGCAAGTATTCTACCAGGTACATGACTTCTATCACTGTGGTTTTAAGAGAAGCAYTGCATCACTGAAATTTTTCCCTTTTGCAGGTAATGTGGCAGAGCTGAAGTGGATGGAGGTTTGCCATGAGCCTGGGCACTGGTAAAAATACACAAAAGGTGCAAAACATTAGATTCTGTCATAGCTCTTAAAATTAGTACAGAAAATTGGCTCCAGCTTCCTCTTGTTCATTGATTTCAGAAASCTGCATGAAAAATCATCTCTTGGATCAATTTTAAATGTAACAGTGGCATRCTTCACCATATTTCAGAGAAAGCCTAGCTAAGTACTAGCATTTTTCTCTGGGTATTTTCAGTGTACATCCCAAAGATACTGCAAATCATCTCAAGAACCCTTCTGTGGTCAAACATGTAACTTATTTCATTTGCTTTGTGCAATACTTTCCCCTATTTAATTTTTCATTCCGGAASTATGAAAGTTGCAAAACACACAGGGTGGGGACTGTGCTACATTCTTCCACCATAGGTTAGYCAGTGGAAATGTAATAATATGGGGAAAAAGACTAAAGGAAAAAAACAGTGAAATAAATGGCTAGAGGAACACCAATTTAGGGAAAGAAATGCACCCATGTAGGATAAAAGCATAGCAAGGAGGATGTACATCATCCACCAGAGAGAGTACAAAGCCCTTGGATAAACACAGAAAGAGTGTCAATGTATCCTGCAGCTTAATGCAGAGTGAGGAATATTTGAAACAGAGTAGAAAATCTCTTTACACAGCCAGAACTAGGGCATTGGTGTTTCTCTACATACCTGCTTCCCACAACTTTCTTAACGCTGATATAGATAGAATCATAAAAATCATTTACATTGGAAATCTTCAATCATCAACTCCAACTCTTTACCCAAGCATTGCCAAATCCACCACTAAGCCATGTCCCTAAGTGCTACATCTAGGCATTTTTTAAATGCTCCAGGAATGGGTACCCAACCACTTCCCTGGGCAGCCTGTCCCAATACTTGGCAACTCTTTCGGTGAAAAAATTTATCCTAATATCCAACCTGCACCTCCCCTAGCACAACTGGAGGCCATTTCCCCTCATCCTGTCATTTGTTACTTGGGAGAACAGACTGCCTGCCACCCACCTACAGCCTCCTTTCAGGTAATTGTACAGAGCAGCAATGTTCCACTTCAGCCTCTCTTTCTGCAGATGAAACGCCCTCAGCTCCCTCAGCCACAAGACTTTGTGCTCCAGACCCTTCCCCAGCTCCATTGCCCTTCTCTGGGCACGCTACAGCCTCTCAATGTCTTTCTGGTAGTGAGGGGCCCAAAACTCATCACAGGATTTGATGAGGCGTGGCCCCACCAGTGCCAAGTACAGGGGGACAGTCACTGCCCTGGTCCTGCTGGCCACCKACTGCTGGTCCAGGCCAGGCTGCTCTTGCTCAGCCTGTAGAACTGCAGAGGCTTGTTGCTACCTAAATGCAGGCAGGACCTTATAYTTAGTAATGAATTTCTGAAACAGGCATTCATAAAATGAAAAATTTGACAAATACTGCATTTCAATAATCTACTTATCTTTTCAAATACTGTTGAATATATATCTATTAGTTTATAAAGTTTCTACTGAAAGTATATTTGGGACAAACATTAATATGTTGACCTGCCCTGGTAGTAGATTTCGGTTCCTTAAAAGAATCAATTCATAGATTGTTAAAGAACACTATTAAAAGTAGTGTGCAGAACAGTTTTATCAATTTAAACTGCTAGAAACATGTATCTCTATTTTGCCTTCCTGGTAGGTAGCTTAATTCTTGAGCCAGAAGAAACCAAGTCAATATTTTCAAGCTGTGGGCTCACTTATATCTCAGAGGAGGACTAAATTGAACCAATTTTCTGAGATAGTCTCTTTGTATATTAGTAGAATACTTAACAAGAAAAATAGCAGGGCCAGCAAGTTATTCCACATCCATGGACAAACTCAGTATTCGCAATACTGATACGTCCTCACAAAAATTTTCTTTACCACCCCCAAAAAAATTTAATTCCCACTGCTATCACCAAGTTTCCATATGTTCTTAAGTGAAAGTTTGCCATGAAGTTAGTGGGATTTTTTAGTATAAATAAACAGAAATAGACTAATAATATATTCATCCTTCCTTCTGCCATCAATTTAGAGGAAAAAAAAATTACTATACACTTTATTCTTAGCATGCAAACAGGAATAAATAATATTACTCTCTTAAATCCTCCTGTGTATAACTGTAATACACAGCCATTTGAACAAAATGTAGTAATCCCAGTGCTAGAATTGAGGGTCTAAAGATAATCCTCTGTAACAGATTGTTCCCCCCAATTTATTTATCACACACATCTTTGCAAGTTTACTCGTGTGTGGTGACACACTTGATCTAAACACTAACTTACATATGTTGCTCACAAACCATTCTCCTGGGAAACTCCATCCTTGTGCAAGATATCTGAACTCCTTTAGTGACCTCCTATGATTGAAGGTACGAAGTTATGACATAAAACAAAAAGATCGTATCCCCTTATAACAGGAAAAAAAATTTCCAATATGTTCTAATGTAATAGTGAAACATAACCCTCCTAYCCTAGGGATTACCTCTTCTGCTGAAGACTTTTTTCTCTTTAGTAGATAAAACAATGCCCAATAGAAATGTAAACACTTACAGACTAATTGTGTGCTTTGGGGAGAGAATGGAGATAAAAGCTTCCTTTGTCTGTTTACGTCTATAACGTTACTTCATACACAGAAAACAGTAGCTCTGCTACCACATTTCCCATCAGCATTGTCAGTAGACAAGAGAGTTTTATGCAGTCCTTATTTCTGCTGAGAGAAATAGGAAAAATGTTGGTTATACAGCATTATCCACTGCCTGCTGTGTCAGCCATCAGTATGTCACAACTACAATCTATTCTACCAAATTATTGCAAAGACTAGATATACTAATTTCTATTTTTACTTTTTTTTTTAAGAATGTTACTAGGTTATTTTTCAGTTCAAAGTAAAAATATATATATATACAGTGTTTTAAATGTAACTGAGACTAACTTTTTCATAAGAAAGGTCCTTACTTTTTTTCTGTCACTTAATATTATTAATTAATTTAGAGTCTGTACAATTGGAATTGCAGGACTAAAAGTGTATGTTCATAAAAATACTACCAAAAAAATATGCATGAAACAARTACTTATCTAAGTGTCTGGTCAGGGTCAAGAGCATTGAAACTTCTGTGGAAGACTTGGAACAGATTTATTCAAAACAGATATCCTTGTGATAAACTTGGGTTCTTGCTTGATCACCAGCAATCAAATATATTACTTAGGCCTCATATTTCYCATATGTCATTCARTAGCATTYTCATTGCCATCATTATCACCATCTGTTCAAGAAAGGTCAGGATTTGTATGAACATGCTAAGTCTTAGGAACATAATATTAGGAATGGTTTAAATCAAAAGGTTAAACAAGTTAATTTCCTTGTTATGACTGTTGAGMGTAAAGAGAGACAAAGTACATTCARCTCAGTGGGGARCTTCCCTTTTCCTCCCAACACTCTTTGTAGTGGCTTCAAGAGTAGCCAGGAGCACATTTTCTGCCGCCCAAAATCAAGATCCTCAGTGTCTAATAGAAAATCAGAAATCTGTGTTGGTTTGAGCAGAGGTAGCTGAAGGTGAATCAGCATGATTCACTTCACCTGGGTTTTACTTCTGAAGTGTCCAGTGACAAAGTATTTCTTTTTCCTTAAAGTGCCAAAATTTAATCCAAACCAGTTTTAATTCAAAACTTTTCCTAACTGATGTCCCAGGAAACAGAGTCCTATTTGGTTTTGCAAATCTAGAAATCACTTAATCACTTTAGAACTTATGGACAAATCCCCAAGGCCTACTCAGTTAGTCACTAGACACTTGTGATTTTTTAGTACATCAGAATCTGATGTACTATTAAGCACAGATTAAATAGATCTTGTTTTCATASAGTTATAAACATGAAATTCATGGAAGAGACACAGGAAAGAAAGTCTACAAAGCTGAGCAAGCAGAAGAACATTGCTCTGGAAATACATATTACAGAAAAAAGTTAGGGTTTCATTAGTATGCATAGGATATGTATTTAACAGACATCTCCTCCCTTTCTAAAAAGCATGAAAAAACATTGGAGAATGTGTTGATTAAAAACCTGAATATCATTGCAGGAGAAGAGACTAGTTTAAAATTGTAGATGAAGATTATCCACCTTCATTGACTTCTCTGCTATCTTTGTGTACGTCTATCTTTCTAATATTAGGAACTGTCTGAAGTCATGAAACTCAAACCTGCACTGTTGAGCTCCTGCCAAAAACAGATGATGTTGTTATGAGTGACAGACTCRTAATAAGTTGATGTCTCAGCTGATTCAGTACCTCCAATTAGTATGGGCCTATTAATTATGACTAAAGTATACRTATTTTTTTGTTATTAAAACAAAATATAATGAACAACTGTATTTTTCCTCTAATTTTTGAACAAGAAAGGAAGGAAGAAAATAAAGTATCTTTTGCTAGAGATCAAATAAAGGAAATTATGGCCTAAAGAATGAAAGACTTGTAAAGGAATAAGAAAATTATAAAAAGAGGTTACAAAAGATATAATTTCAAAAATCTCAGCAATAGGCATTGGAATTCATAGTTAAAATATTGGAATAGTAACCCACATAAGCCACCAAGTCATTAAGGGAAAATAAATACACAAGTATTTTTCAGCTGAAACTCAAACAATAAACGTATTTCATTACCTTTTACATTAATAGCACATTTTTATCACAGAGTTTGCTACAATTTTGTAGCTACTTCTTGAAAAAAAGGCTTAATGAAGTCAAGRGAAAGCAGATCTGTACAATTATTTAATTTCATCATTTGGTGAGGGATGGATGTGAAAAAAGAAAGACGAAAGATCAAGAAAATGCAAAAGGTATGGACTACACATTGAGTAGGAGAAATTTTGAGAAAAGTGAAAGTAACATCCCTTYTCTCTTCTGCCCTCATTCTTCCAACTTTTTGTTTAAACATGAGCACCACGTGGAAATGCTGAAACRTTAGAGTGCAAGAAGCTATCAATAGATTATCAAAAACATTTTATTTGAGAGAAAAGAAGTGGCTAAAATAAAATATTTTAAAAGGAAAGCATTTACTATCAAATATAATCCAAGGAATTTCAAAATGAAAGCTGATTTTTTAACAAAATATCAATTTTTTTAAACATTAATATAACAACCCAGAAAGCTATTGATGTTTCATAATGCTTTTTTCATTATAATGTTTTAACTGAAAAAAAAATTGATGGAAGTGAGATTAATTTTATAAATATATTTTGAGATTGAGTGTGSGCTTTTTGACATGAATTTCAGCACTCTCTAAGTGTACTAGACAGCTAACTCTAAGGACAATGTGAATGTAAATCAGGCATTTAATGGTACATGCACACTGTTCCAAGAATACCGTTAATCTGGAACAATCTTCAGAAAGATGATCCTTGCAGAAGCTGCTCGTGTTGCAGATTTAGAAAATAAATTCAAATTGCTCCAGCAGCACATTAGGAAAGCATGGTAGGAAAGCTCATTTGACTCAAATTGCATCCATAGGAAAAGGAAACTGTCACTAGTCATTAATGCAAACCGTTAGGTCAAAAGGAATTTCTAACACTGTTATAATATTTTACTTAGCTTCTACAGGATCAATATTTAGAGGGCAGAATCTGTTTAAAATGAACAATAGCTTGAGGTTCTAAAATAATATGATGAAAATAAATACACCAACAAACAGTACAACTTCAGGCACATAGCATTACCTTTAGTGTGTAGCGGGAAAAAACATTGTCTCTAATTACTTTGATTTTCACAGAACTAAAAGCACTTTTAAACATTTATTTACCTGCCTATAGGTTGTACAGGAGCTCCCAAACTTATTTCCTTCCAGCATTACTGGTAGTGTGGGCAGCTCTTCTGTCCTTAGAGCCAGGGCAGGATGGGTGCAGCAGCCCGGGAAACCAGCAGGACTCACACCTCACCCTCCTGGGCACTTTCTGTGCTCCTGGGGAGGCTGAGTTCCRTGGCAACCTGTGCCTCCTTCCGCTGGCATGAGGCATGTCCTGCCTCTTCCACTTCAGATCCACATCCTTTTCAGACCTATTACTTTTACGTTACTGAAGTCAGGTGTTAAAGGAGAAGAAAGGTCTGTAGGCAGGGAACAGTAAGAGGATTCATGGAAAAAAGATGTTGTGCCTGTTTTTCAATGGAGGAGCTGAGAAAACTGCAAAAAAGGAAAGCTCACTGTTCTGCTTCCAAAACTTCATTTGTATTCACTGAATCGGAATTTTACCAGCTGAAAAATTTCTGTTACCTCTCACTACTTGCTTATGTCCTCTTCAAACGRAGGGGATGAGCTGTGATGCRCTCTTGCATCCATGTGTGCAGTACACAGGTTCATCTGTGACTTGCCAAGCAAAACAACCAAACTCCACCCTACCCCTGAACACAGAGATTCCTGTGACTTCTGTGAGGAAAAATAGGAAATGAATACTATTACCCAGAAGCACAGATGAGGGCACTCCTAAGTAGGATGAGGAAACAAATGCACATAGGTGGCCAGGAACCAGCAAATATTCACATTTGTGAAACTTTAGACAACACAGCACTGCTAGTTCAATCCACACCACATCTGTTTGCCAGCACAGGCAACCAAAAACACCTCCGAGTCTCTGCCTGGGTCTTTCACAGGCCCAGCATGCCATGCCCTGAGTATGAAACAGTATTTGAAACTTTTAGGACATAGTGAGAAAACGTAAAAGCGCAAGAGTTCAAGCTCCTCTGTAGCCAACTGAAGGTTGCAGACTAAACTCCTAAATGTATGCTCTTGTTGCTTGAGTCAAACCCTACTTGTAATGATCAGATTTAGATGGTATACTGGCAATCAAATGTGCCATGAGATGCTTCTGTCACATCCTCCCTCTTGATAAACTGAAGCTATTGTAGCAATTCTATTCATTTTCCCCTTTGAAGACTGGAAAAAATTAGTTACCAACAAGTGAACCTTACACACCCACACCTCAGTGCATGGTTCCCAAGAAAGCAGCTTTCCAGCTGGGCAGCAGGAATGTGCCATTGTGGCAGCCCTCACCCACGAGTGCCCTGTGGAAGCAGTGCTGGAGAGCAAACCCTGACCTCTGTACTCAGGGCAATCCAGACCATCGGGCAGTGGACAGGGCAGGCAGGGCTGGCTCACACAGCTGCCCAGTAGAAAATTTCCAACACCATCTATAAGCAGATGTCTTGGAGGAGCAGGTAGGCATCCATGGCAATTCTCCCCACTCTTAGCCATCTTTAGHTATTTCCATCTGGGGAGGTTTCCAAGGCCAGATGCAGCTTCCATAAACCACAAAAAAAATGCATGTATGTTTTTGGGAAAGGTTATTCAAGGCAYGGGAAGCCAAGTATTCCCCTCTTAGCTCTAGCTTAACATGCTGTATTWTCAGTAAACACACTCTTGAGAAAAATCTGAAAAAAAGCCTAAACCTAACAGAGAAACCAGAAAGATAAATAAAACACGGATCTTCTGTCCTGTTCTCAATCTCCTTTGCACAACACTTTGGCAGAAACTATCAGTAAATTTATCCCTAAAAGCACTCTATATTTAAAATCATGTTTAAATCTTTCTCTATTAAAAATGAAGAAAAAAATCTGACACTTCTCTGTTTATAAAACAGAATATAAGAAAATTAACTGCTTTTAGTTTTCAATATAACTTTTTTTTTTTTTTAAAGACAAAACACATTACCACCTTCTTGTTTTCAGATTCCCTAAAAATATCAAAGAACAATTATTTTGAGACATCCAACAAATAAAAAGGAACATATTGACAAACTTACAAGGACATGCAAACTGATTTGTAAATTTGTGGGACTGGCACACTTTAAATGACATGAAGAAAGGAATCCTTCTTTAACACGCAAGCCAAGAACATTTCTTGAATCTTGTATCCTAAGAAGTCACTGCTGATGGAAAAATTTAAAAAAAAAATCCYCGTTCTTTGCTTGTAYTTTTCTGTCTGAAATAAAGGTGAATTGAAGGGAGAAAGAAGTTTATTAAGATTATTAAATACTAATAAGTTAATTCACACTGCATGAACACAGCAGCCACCTTGCTCTGAGTTTGTTACGTATTTTTATCCATGCAGCCATCCCATCAGGCTGCTGAGGGATAAACTGATCCAATGAAATACAACTCAGACAAATTCAATCAACAGCAACCCTGACATACTTTTACAGGAATCTGTCAAGGCAGTGAATCCTGTGATGGCACTTCACTTCAACCACAAACCTGCCCTTTCACATAAATCTTCCTGAGATTCAGTTACCTGTTTTTCAGTACTAGCCTTGTACAAAATTGCCTGAAGGCTTCTCAGAAACACAGGCAAGTGAGCTCTGCAACAGGGAGGGTGTGCAGGCAGAAGAGAGRGAGAAGAAGGAAAGAGAGGAAAAAAAGGAGACAAAGCAAAAAGAGAGGTTCATGCAGAGCCCTAAATWGCCAGCTTTGATGATCCTTGGCTGTCAAAAGAGCCAGGTGAGCCTGGTCAGCTCCAGCTGTAAGATTTCCTCCCTTGGCCCATTCAGGTGTTCCCTCCCCTGTCCGTGGCTACGGCAGCTGTAGAGGCTGCCCTGCCTTTACAGGGTCTGGCAAAACAAGCAGAGRAATTCACTTGCAGGTCTGCACTGAAATCTATGGCTAAATTCTAACTTAAAGGTAGGAAAGGCCTAAAACATAAGCTCACAGGAAATCTGAGGAAAAAAAAAAAGAAAAGAAAATTGAACTGTTAAGTGAGCCCATTTGTGACCTTACCKGTTAAAGTCAGAGCTGAGGCAGGCTGTAGTTACTGGGACATAATCTCAGAGGTTCTGACTCATTTATCTAGACAAAATGTTATTCCACGTATCAGAAAGCTTCCCAGTCTTATGATCTAACTCACACAGAATTCAGAAATACTGTCTTTGAAATCTTAATTAGTGTAGTGGTAACAGGCTCTTTCTCCAGGATTACCATATTTCATATGTCAGACAGGCCAAAGAGCTAAATGAAGAGCAAGATGTGTGCACCTCAGCAAGCACTGTAAGGTGATGTAATTCTGCCCTTATGCCCTGTTTCATTTCCTTCAAGCATACTTCTTACATTATAACAAATCCTCGGTCTTCCATGGTCCCAATCTTTGGGTGTTTGTCCCTCAGAATTTTCATTCCATGTGACTGCCAATCCTATATATCCAAAAGTCCTGTCTTGTTACAGAAAAGTTATGGCCTAGCATTTCTGGTGGGTTTGGTTTGGGGGTTTTTTAGTAGGGGGAGGGTGTCTCTTTGTATTAACATTTTGGACAAAATTTTCTAAGTGATCACTGTATTTGTGAAGAACTGAAGATCATCTTTAAGAGAAGATGAACATAATGAAATCGCGTGACTTTTACTTTATTTTAATTAACAAAGTCCCCAAATTGTGTAAATGGCAATAAAAGCCTGGGGTAGCTGAGCACAAGGCGTACTCTCTGTGTCTGACACTTGCCAGAACCCCTTCCTATCTTCCTTCCAGTTCCTCCACATCCCTTCTCAGCATCCATGCCTCAAGCACAATGTCTGACTCTGGGCTTTGCTTCCAGAAAGGCATTGCTATGCTGGAGTGAGTCCAGAGAATGGCACTGGAGCTGGTGAAAGGTGTGGAATTCAAGTCTTTCRAGGAGCAGCTGAGAGAGCTGGGGTTGTTTTACCTGGAGAAAAAGAGTCTCAGGTGAGACCTTACAACCACCTGAATGGAGATTGTAGCCAGGCACAGGGTCAGTCTGCTCTCCCAAGTATCAAGGGGCAGGACAAGAGGAAATGGCCTCAGGTTCCATCAGGGGAGGTTCAGATTGGATATTAGGAAAAATGTCTTCACTAAGGAAGCATTGGAACAGGCTGCCCAGGGAAGTGGTGAGTCACTGTCCCTGGAGGTATTTTAAAAACGCGTAGATCTGTCCCTTAGGGACGTGGTTTAGCGATGGACTTGGCAGTTCTGGATTAATGATTGGACTCAATGATCTTAAAGGTCTTTTCCAGCCTAAATGATTTTATGATCCAACCCCCTTGGCAAGGCAGAAAGTCCAGACCTCTTGAACCTCTGATGCCCAAAATTAGAATTTTTGTCTTCTGATTCCTGGACTGTGCAGACCGTGAATCTGCACTTGCTTGCTGTCGCATTTGGGCTAACATCCCAGAGGAGAGGGCATCTCAAGACAGTTCCCAAAGGACTGTAATGGAGATCTTTTCTGGATTCCTCCGGGAAGAAGGAATTACTCCTGCATGACCTGCTTGAAAATATAGTATGTGTGCAGTACTGTCAAGTAAAAGAGCCTGGATAAGCATTAATTTAAATTTACTAAATTATTTTTTGTTCATTTCAATTTTAGTTAAAGGGTTTAATTTTAATTTGATTTAGCAATGAACTGCATGCAGCAAAGATGTCTAAACCAAAGCTGAAACCCAGGCCTGAGCAAAAGGCAGGATAAGAGTTTTCTACTCTGTGTCAAAAAAAACTAGTAAGGGTGACACAGGGACAAGGAAGAGGAAAAGGAAGAGGAATGAAAGCGATGAAAAGAATTCTGTTTACTTTAAACTAATGGCAAAACATCTGTGAGAAATGCAACTGTAGAGATTTTAGACTAAGCAGAAAGGGGAATGAGCTGAAATAGAAAAAAAAAAAAATGGTGCTTGTTCTGTGCTCCTCCCTTTCCTTCCACTCTTCCCAGGAGAACTAGAAAATAGTAACAAAGAGGAAAGAATTAATTGTATGAAGAGGAAAGTGCAAAAAGGAATTAGGATCTCAGGGGAATCCCTATGGATTATTGCCAGATTTAAGAACATTTACTTTTGCKTGCTTTCCAGATGTAATTGGAGATGATAAAATTGATAATTAGGAAGAGAAGAACAGCTTAGAAAAAAGTAGAAAGCTGTGCTTGCATAACTGGTAACAACAAAGAATTTTCAAATCCATTATTCATTGAGAATAACATTAAACAACACCTATTAGAGATAAAGCCTTGATAGATTATACCCTAGGGCACTATTTGARGCAATCTTTGGCTTGCTAATCTAGCAGCAAAGCAGTTCCAGAAGACTCTTGGCACTTCTTGGCACTTCTCATAAAATTTCCACAGTGATCTGGGCACTTTGCAGTGACCTGATCACAACTATTAATCAGAGATGGGGAAGTAAAATCTCAGAGGAGAGGATTTAAATTGTGGAGGATTTAAAGATTGGTCATTAACACAGTTTTGGACCCCTTCTCAGATATTATTACTGAAGGCCAATGCAAAGTACCTGGGAATGTAGATCAGCAGTGGTTGAAGGCAAGGCTTTTTCCCATAATATAGTGACTGAAAATACTCAAGCCACCCTGCATAAATTCTGTCACCAGCTGTACTTGAGCTCCTGGTACTCAAGAGTCCACTCTCACAGCCAAGCTCTTCAGCCCACCCATCTGAACAGCATGAATTTACTGCGTGTGCTTCTGGCCTTTCAGCTRCAAACCCCGGGATAATGACCCTCCACCAGCTCGGCAGCTAAAACTGCAGAAATCAGGTGCATCGATCCATCCTAAAGCTCGCACTGGATCTCAGCTTCCCCAAGAGCACAGGACCACTTTTTCTCCACGAGACTGCAGATGCTTTCGTTCTCTGGTTGTGCAATTAGAAGGAAAAGCCTGCTGGAAAGTAGGAGCTAAGTGGAATTGTACATCTGTACATAAGTGCAGACAATGAACCCCACGGCAAATTCTGACCATTATCTTGTGGAGAAGAGCTGCCAATCTTTTTTAAAATTTATTGGTATTTAGGGAGATACTGGAAGAAAGAATAAAAAGAAGTAAATAACTTCTTTCCAAAAAGAAATAAAAAATCAAAAAAGGCAAGAGGGTACTTCTGGTAATCTTCCTGTAAATTTGTCTTTATTGTTAGACAACAAATGGAACAAATGCTAAAAAATTATTTACTGGCTAGCAATGGGTTTATGTGAATCAAAGAGTATTAAATTATAGAAGAAAAAGCTCACCAGAAATCCATGGCCCTTTCCAAAAAAACAATTATCAAATTAGTGAAAGAAGTGAATTACCATGTGACAGTAAGAACAGCACCAGATTTCTTTTAAAAATTAATTCCAGCTGGCCTGGATAGTAGCGTTGCCAAATTGAGTGAAGTTATCTATAGTTACATTGCTATGACCATTTAACATTTGCRAAGAACAGAGAATTCGATAATAATATAATAAGGTAAGTTTTAAGACATGTCTTWCTTAATATCCACAAGACAGAAGAGACAGCATGCTTGTTTAGTTATTGCATTAATGCCCTTCCAACCTTATTTTAAAAAATAAAATTCCTTAAGCCCCGTGTCGATGGACATAAGCAAATTGCACGCTGCAGTTTTCCCCATGCACAGYGATGTTCCTCCTTGGACCCCATGAGCCGTGCACTAACCTCTTCACATACTGAACTCTTGCTGGAAAAAGAATCTGTAATTCTCCAGACACCTTCCATTCACCTTGAGTTTGAAGATGATTCAGCCCAGTTTGTCCATGGTTACCACTGACTCACCATGGACCCTGACAATGTTCCCAGTAGGAAACAATAGGGGAGGAAAAGGAAAAAGGAAAAGAAGCAAAAGCCAAGACAGGATCCCATACTAACTCCAGAGGGGACAGCATGTGTCTGACAGCATTGGCTGCACCCTGCAGAGGGTTCCCCAGAACATGGATGAATGGGAGGAGGGAGGCACTGGCCACTGAGGTATAAGGGAATACCTTGTGAAGATATATATATATATATATATATATATGTATACCTTACATCCTTTGGACCAGCTGAAAATCCATGTTATTGTGACCCCTCTAAGGAATTAGCTAGGCCAAGAACTGCCAAACCAAGAGGTACCTAGTGAAGAGATGCTTCCACTGCGTGGTCCGAGCTGCCTTCTCAACAGCTCAAGCATCGCTCTGCTCATGAGCTGTGAGATTTTGGGGGGAAGGATTTGATCTTTGGAAATACATAGCAACAAACTGAAAAAATGTAATGTTATATTGCAGACTTCTGCAACAGGGCAGTATTCTCTTAAGGGCTTTGGAACATAGAACATATGAATATGGGCGAACCATTTTAGTCATAAAGATATTGACAAGGAAAATTCCCCATTGGAAAACAAAACAAAATAAAAAAGAAAACAACAAAATACTTTAAAACAATCAAATCTACGGAAAATATTTCATTTGAAGTAGCTTTTCATCTGTTTCCTTTCTGGTTTGTTCAGAGAAGTACTACATTACTCCTTAACCAAAGAATTCTGTACAAGGAGTATTAAAACACAACTCGCACTGAAGTCTGAAGAGCAACTTAGCTATTTGTAGTATCTCGAGTTCTAAATTTGAAAGCTTCCACAACCTCCATATAATGATGAACAATCTTCCTCTTATCTGATTGCCAAAGAATAGGCATCCCGAGCTCTGCCTTTTGTCCTGAATTTAAAAATAAACTCTTTTCCACAAATTCTGTCCAAACATTCTAACTTGTGCTGCATGGCAGGCCCAATCTGTTAGTCTTTTATGCTAGACAGAAAAAAGGCTGCTCCTCTGAATGATTTACTGCCCTCTCTGAGTTTTCACTGACACAAAAATTACTTTGTCTATATTTTTAAAACAAATGTTTGTATGCAACTCCTCCATACCCATGAACGAGCTTAAGGAGTGCAGACAAATGCTTTTAAGTGCTATCTGTTTTCCAAGGTCTGAGACACAGATGTCTCTTTTTGGTAATGCTGCGTGCCATTGACCTTACTGCAGATYTGATGTCTTCCATTGGTGCATCATCCAGACATGATTTGTTAGGTAAAGAGGTTCATTTTTGCAAGGGTTTTTTTTTTTAGAAGCTTGTTTCAACTTCCAGCCTTAATTTAGAGTTTATCTTAATATTGTTTTAATTTTCAACAAGTGACTTATACACAAAGATACAGCCACTTGTCAGATTATAAAGGATCTTAACTAGGGAAGAAGGAAATAATAAATTAATATCTCTTTTCAGTTTTTCAATTTTTTTTATTCAAGCAGCATCTTCTTTTATTTGTCTTCTCTTCTTTCCCCCTTCCCTTTGTTTGTCACTGTATCCATATTTTGTGAAGAAAATTTGGTAGAAGAGATAAGAACCTACCTGTATGATATGTATACCACAGCTAACCTCTGAAATGCTGTCCTGTGTTTGAATGAAGCTTGCACAGAATAGAATGTTTAGGTTTTATCCTCTTCAGTGTCTCTTAATTTTTAGTGTATATTTTCTGTTTCTTCTTAAATCACAATTAATGAAGGAGGGTCCATTTTCCTTCCTGTTCTGCTAAATCCTAATGGTATTTCATATATTTCATTCTATGCCACTCATAATTTGCCCGAACACATTCACCTATGAATACCTCCTTAAAGAAGGAAGGTTATAAGGGAGCCAGACGAAATAATGCAGGGGTAGAGAGGTAGGATTTCTCTTCTAAGTTGAAAAAAAAMCCCACTTTCAAACTCTGGTGAAAAGGCAATGCTCTTAGGAAACTGCCTTGGTTTCTGGTAGCAAGACAGCACTGGAAATGCTCCTTTGGTGCAGACAGGCTCACAGACTAGACAATTTGGGTGTCACMTCTTCAGAGCTCAACAGAAGCTGATGCTCAGGGAACAAGTACCTATGRTATTTCTGAGTACTTTACTATGCTCCAGCTATTCTCCCTCTGAGCATTTTGTGAAATACATGGGGTTTGTCCATTTACTAACCCTGGTTTATCCACTTACTAACCATGTACATAATCTTGTCACAAATTTATCCATGTGTCCTCTAACACATGTAAACTATCACACGTGTAAACTAACCATAACCTGCTTTAACATTAATTTTCTGCATGACTGTTGCGTTAAAAAGAAACAAACTGATCTTCTGTTTRTTTTGAACTTGGCTTCTCTTAGCTTTCATGTACTGAAAGAAATGATAAACAGTCAACATCAAACATAACTTTGCAGATTTCTATCTAATACCCTGTAATTAATCTCCTTTTAGGGTGATGTGTCTTAACCTTTTTAATTGTTCCCCATTTAATCTCAGTATATGAACAAAACTCAGAAATTTGTGACTTAAGAGACACTGCTAGCAAAAGTCCTTCTTGCAGTTGCAAAATTTGTTTTTAATAAAAATACCGTAAACAAAAGATGACTCTTTTAATACTCAGACCCATGTGTTCTGTTGTTTAGACCATAGCTAAAGGGCAGATTTTAATTTCTATGTTTTATGTTAMTTTTACCTTATAAGATTAATAAAGAATTATTATAGAATATTATGAAATCAAATGCACAAACACAAGACAAGGAATATTTGGCTAAGTGGCAAATGCATCCCATGTATCCACAGAAGCCATTGATTGCTATATTGGTCACTGATGCACCCTTAGATGAAGAAATAATTTCAGCCATTTCCAAGAAAAATTTAAACAAATCTGAATCCTGAGAATTGTAATATCATTAGAGGATTTAAACAGAAAAGGTGATGAAAAGATAAAAAAAAAAAGACTGTGCTAATTAGGTTTCCTTTCTCTGAAGTGGAGGCAGGGAGACATGACAGTGAGCTTAAAGTAAGTAATAAAGTACTATAAGAGGACAGTAATCAACAGCTTGCAATGTCCACTGTGAGAGAAAAAAAAAAAAAAAAAAAAAAAAAAAAAAAAAAAAAAAAAAACAAAAAAAAAAAAAAAAAAAAAAAAAAAAAAAAAAAACGGACAACATAACTAAGGGTAGATACTACAAAGAACTGCCTAACAGTCAGAGAAGGGAAATGCCAAAACAGTCTAAAGAGATCTGGAATCTCCTCCTCTGAGGGCTTTTAATATCTTCCAGGGTGGCATGCTTGATCCTTTCCCAGTCCATGAAGATAAAAAAGTGGTCTTCTAAAATCCCTGTTAGCTCTGCACTTCTGCAGTTCCTTATTGATGTAATGTAACATGTGGCTTTAATGGGACACAGCTGCCTAAAAGGATTTTATGAGTTCTGGTAGCAAGCCAAAGGAACAATATATGGACCTGCAAATAGCAGGAATGGGACACAAGAGCTATTGTTTGTAGTCATATGGTTTCATTTGTATGTTTCTTGGATGAAAAAAGCTAAATCTTGCTTATTCACTTCTTGCTGATTCTGCCTAAGGCATGTGAAGTGAGAAAATAACAGAACTGAAGCTCTTATTCTGAATTCAAAATTTCCAAACTGTTAAGTGCACCAAGGGGCTATCAGTTCAGAGCAAAAAGAATTTGTTCTTAGGGATATTCACAACTTTGTTCCAATTAAAATATATTCTTGGGTTGTTGTCTCTCTCTATTTCCCCTTACAATTGCCGTGACCTAATGGGAACTCAGGCCTGAGCTTATTCTCCAAAATCACAACCACCCTCTMCCTAAATTATAAAATCACACACCTTCCTTCTGCTTGTGGCAGAATTTGCTCTGATTTTGCAAACAGAAGAATATGAGCACTCTGTTGCATCTGATGAAAGGAAGACTGATCATTAAGGCCTTCTGACAGCTCTGCCTTGGTGAGCATGAACAAGACTGACTCGCTAGGAATAACAGAAGACAACTGAAAGGCATCACACTGCTGAACTTAAACTTGACAATGTAAATTTATTCCAGATATGCACCTCTTATTTTAGCTTCCTATGTAATTAGTGAAAAGATGGGGGGTCCTAAAACACAAATTAAATCCTTTCCACTGAGCAGACAACCAGAGACCATTCTTAACAGACACCTAATTTAGATGCTCACCTTCTCTGGGCTCTCGAGCTGTCAGCATCTGGTAAAGAATATTGGAATACATGAGGGGTTTGTTCTGTCAGGRAGCTCATTTACTGCTCATTAAGCAGGCAAAATCTTTACAGAAACAAACTTGCAAAAGGTTAGATAAACAAAACATTTCATTCTTCCATGCAGATTCAAGAAGTAAAATAAAGCTAWATGCACACCTGCCAATACTGTGATGGGGAGAAAAGCACCATATTGTAATGTGCATCATTTTAATTAAATACGGACCTTGTGGTGAAAAAAATACTCATCAGACTTCATGGCAATAATTCAAATTCACGTGGAAGCTACGGACAACCTTTACACACCTTCAGGCAGGCAATGTCTCCAGGGCAGATCCCTGCTTTCATTCTTGGGTCCTGATCCAGTATCATTCACTCTGCATGGATATTATAACATTGTTGGACTGTCTTGTGTAGAAAAACAAGTAATTTCCTCCAAGACAAGAATCAGAAGAACATCAGAAGAACAGAGTTGCAAACTTGGGCATTCAAAGTAAAGGAATGTCAAAGCTAAGCCTAGTTATTCTTATTCTTTCCATTTGTACATTTCCATTGCACTTTGCTGCATAYGTTTTACCATAGATTTCATTTTACTCCTGGTTGCAACAGAGTTGTTCAGGTTTAAAAATTATTTCTTTCATTATTTGCTCTAAAGTATTACATACTATTTAGTTCAGAACAAGGGACCTTGTACCAGCTAGGTAATGTATTTATTAAACTCCTTTGCTATTAAAATAACTGTGACAGAAACTTTCACAGCATTTCAATCCCCCTACTTTGTGCATGTGTTAGGCAAAGTGAAACATTTTCCAAATGTAAATAAGCAAGGCCAAAATTAAGGTTGCATGGGATATTTTATCTCTGGAATCCATTCATTCTGAGTTTTTGGCACTGCAGAATTGCAAATGCACTTAGAATAGAGTATACAGTTGTTATGGTTTGAAAAACAAAGTGACATCCTTTCTTTCACTTATTTACATCTTTCTGATCCCTCGATTTGTGTGAAGAACTAAAACCACAAAACCATCTTCTGCACCTTCTCTTAATCTCTCCTTTCTTAGGCTTGTGCTTCCTCTCACATAAGCCTTCCCAGTTTGTCTTTCTGAGCCAATTTTAGTGTTTACTGCTTAACCTTCTGATTGAAGTTCATCTTCTCATAAATGCTACAGTGGAATTTTTATTTTTCACTATTCCAGTGTCTTCTGCAAGAAACACCTGCTTAGGCTATAYGGCCCACCAGCCCCATTTCTTCCATTCAAGGCTGGTAAAATAGCTTCTATCTATGCCTTAACTCCTTTATCATTCCTAACCCTAATCTCTTTGTCCAGCTGATCCAGACCACGAAATCCTGTTGTTTTAATCCAGCAGAGTAACTCAAATACTGTTTTCACTGCCCCATAAACCCCCAGTGCCTGTGTTCTGTGATGTTTTACAGCCAAATCTCTTGTCCAAGTCTCTTTCTTTGGCCCCTGGACCAAGGTCTCCTCTGTTATCGCTCTATATTTCATAATTTTCTATTATAATTTTACTAAACATTGGCAATGAAGAGAAAGAGCCCCTGGTCTTCACAGTGATGTCCTGGGCCAGCGTAGGCAGCAACAGTTTGAGAACTTCAGTTACAGAGACATCTGCTCAGCCTGAACTGTCCCAGCCTGGGCACACAGAGATAAACTATAGGGAATAAGGCTGCAAACATCCAGCAAGCATGAGCATGTTGGAATTACGTGTTCTTTAAGCAGCTTACAGCTTTGCCAGATTTGGTCTGATTTTAYGGAGATAAAAGCTGTCCTTTAGCCAATAGCCACTTCTCTTCCAAGTGTCAAGTCTCCACTCAGAAAACACAGATGCACTCAGGCAAGAAATGAGAGCCAAACAGGACTTGAAAATACCTTTGGCAGCCCACACAGTATATGGAAAAAAATCCATTAGGGTCCACATTTTCTACATTAATACAAAGCCCACACTGACTCTCCTCCCACTAATGAGATCATGAAATGATGACCTGCAGATCAAAGATCACACAACTACATTTAGAGTTCCACAAAGAGATTATCTTCACTGTGCAAAACAATTTCT